>NW_020884874.1:26838060-27046500 GCF_003945725.1 Corapipo altera
GGCTGGAAAGTCCTCTGTGGTACTGGCCACCCCTTCCCAGTTTTGTGCCATGAGTGAACTTGCTGAGGAGGCACTCTGTCCCTTCATCCAAACCAGTGATGAATAAGTTAAGCAATACTGGGCCCAGTACTGAACTTCTGGTGACAAGCCTTCAACTGATCGTTGTCACTGATTGTGACCCTCTGGGATCTGCTACGCTTTCTTTCTCAGATATCCTGTGCTTCCTTTCTCTTTTGTACATTTTAAAATTTATTGGCACAGATGGTGCATTCATATATGTAAAATTAACTATATGAAATAACCTACTTGCATAAAAGAAAGCAGATGCATAGCTGTTTGCAGAATCACGGTTTCAGTGTGCACATCATAAATCCAAAGAGGGCTGCCCACAGCTTCTGATGGGCAGCCATATAAGTGGACATCCAAAGAGCCATCAGATATTTCTCTTCCATACTTTTTAGGAGTGGTCTACATGCCAAGGCACATATCTATAGAGTAAAAGAGAAATGCAGGCACTTCTTCCTGTGCTTCTGTTTCTCAGATTGAGGTTTGGAAACTCTTACAGTGGGACAAGTAACTTATGCCAAGTCACAGTGGTTATTTGTATTGTGGTCATCAGGGTGCAAGGCAGGACTGGATGGTGACTCTCAGAATTAAATACTCTCTTTTGCTTGGAATACTCAGCAGAGAATGAATAGCTAATTAGTAATTTGCCTTGGTGTTGTACGGTCACTGTGACTACCCTTGGATTTGCTCTTTCATTCAGTTGGGAGGGATTAAACTAAAATAAAGTTCAAAAAAGCCTGGTGCTTTTTTTATTTTTTTCCCCCTAATCCATTTCAAAGCCTTGAGTTCTTACACAGGGCCTTTTGGCACATCTGAATGCCTTTGTCTGGTTAGCTCTCAGAGGATGATTTCAGGGGGCATCCTTTTTACTGGGGTTCACAGAGACTTCATATACTGGTAGCAAGATGTGTCCTTATTGGGCTTTGTATTTGCTGATGATTGCTAAGTAAATGCTTGTGAAGGTGAAATACCAGCATGCTCATCACCTTTACTGAGCATGTTTCCATATTTCACCAAGACTTCGTATTACTTGGTACAGAAACAGCTCTGTTTGCTGGAGGTGCTTGTTCCCCAACCTCCTGGGACGGTGCCCAGTTGCAATCACAGCAGTGTTATAGCAGTTCCTTCCTGTCCCTTTGATGTAGCATTTGCTTTTTAAACTCCTGCTGCTTTCACTCATTTTTCTCAGTCGCTTTTTGGCTTGATTTCTGAAGGTACTGGGGCTCTTTCAGGGACAAAGCTTTAATAGGGAGTGCATTTTTTCTCCCACTTCACTTTTTGCTAATTCATCATATTAAAGCTTCAACAATTTACTAGCTCCAACAAACTCTAGAAGCACTGCAACGACTACATCAAATACAGCATCCACTATATAATACTTAGGAGAAGTCAGCTTTAATAACCAAGAAACTGTTTATTTCCCAGCTTCTCCCCTTATTCCCTCTAATTACTGCAGGGGCTTAAGGAGTTTAGGACTCTAGAGGAGACACTTGGTGCCTTGCAGGATGAAGCTATTAAATGTCAATTGCCTTTCAGCAAATATTGTAAGAATACCACTATTAGCAAAACTGAAGGGACTCTCATGTATTCACTTTCATGGTCCAAGAAGACTAAGGTGCAGATGGCAAATCTGACACCAACACCAAACCTAAACAAGTTATAAAACATTTTGATTTAGACTGCCCAGTGTGCTCTATATAATAAAAAAGTTTGTTTTTACAATTTTTATCATAAAGTTGGCAGAGGTTGTATAGCTCAACATATGATTTTCAAGGACAAAGCATGTCAGAGAACATTGGCATTTTTCTCTGTGTACAGGAGGATGAGGATATAAAACCCAAACTGAAGGAACAAGCTATTGAATCTAGTTTTTTTTTTTTCTAAAGTTAGTGTGGCTAAAATCTAGCAAAATGTGTACTCCAGGTATACCTGGGAGCTCAGGATTTCACAAACAAATTGAAATCTACTCTAAATTAATAGTGGAATTGAAGAAAAACTGTAAATATTGTTGTTTAAAAGATTTAGCGCACTTATTGTTCTTTACTTGAGCAGTGTTACCTCCACACTCTTGGTTAAACAGCTTACCTTAATGTTTTAAAACAGAAACAACCCTCATTTCCTTACAACACATCCTACAAAGAATGAAGGTCACAGTCCTAGTCCAATGAAGTCTAGTATGAGAAAGATCCAAGCTCATTTTAGGAACTGTCAGACAAGTTTTGCCCTCAGTTAGGTCCAATGGACTTCTGTGGGAGTAAGAGGGTGGCATGAGAAGCAAAATTACTCTGTTGTCCTTTCCTACTCATGCTGTGCCAATCATCGCAGCATCTGAGCACTTTCCCAAATTAAGACTAAACAAAGAAGACTAATGTCTGTCATGTGAAATTTCTTCTCCATTCCTGCCCCACAGAGAAAAGTTATGTGAATGCTTTGTAGGAGGGATGTTGTGATATTTACATAAACAAAAAGGTAAATGCATACTATAAAAAAAAGAAAAAAAAAACAGACATGCTTATTTACTGTCTTTTGGAAAAGAAAAGCTTACATAAATGAGCTTTATAATTGAATTGGAAAGGCTTCTAGTTTGTTGACATACTGTTTTTTGAAACAGATTTTCAAATCCCAGACTCAGTTTTCCTTCACTATAAGCTTTCAGTATTAAACACTGGGGTCAAAACTGAAAGGCTAACAGTGTGGACTTAACAGTGGAAAGTGTCATTATTATACACTGAAGAGAAAAAATTAAATGTGAAGGACATCTAACAATTTGAAATTTACAGTGATGGTGTTTGTATTTTTTCCAGTAAATTACAAAAGACAATCAGTACTCCATAGGACTGGGAAACTCTGGAACATCAGCTCATGTTGAGGGCCACCAATATCAACGCAGATACAAATCCCATCTGTTGCAATTCAAGCCATCCACCCCAATTCTTAGATTTATATATCCTCAGGTCCAAAACTTCTGCTCATGTTTATTAATCCTGTGTTAACTAACCCTGTGATTTCAATGTCTCTGTGAATCTACTGGCTGATACGGTGCTCGCACAGAGTTTGATTTGTAGGCTTACAGAAATTTTTTGGGGAGAAGGGCCAACATCCCACAATAAGGAGAAGACAATGCAGAGACCAGAAGGACATACTCCAGGCCAATGCACATTACCACATCAGACATACATAATCTTACTGCTGCACTAAACATGGAGAATGCTGGAACACTTAAAATAAGACACAGGCTAACATCTGATTACTACTGAAATGGCACTGTCTTTCCTAGTCAGAAAGCAGCGATGTTACAAAGTTCCTAGAGTGAATTAAAACAGTCTTTTCTCTAGGTATGCACTCTGCACTCTGCCTGGTTTTGGTGATAATGCTAACCACTGAACTCATAAGTGCTGGATATCCTGACTTCAGTAATTACAGCTCTTTCTGCATAAGATAAACATGGACATGCAAAACTGTCTGTCCTGATGGTCTATGCTGGCAGCTCCTTTGCACAGAAATGTTAAGCTCTCTGCCATCAACAAACTTGGGCCCTCACCTTTTTTCGTCTCCTTTTTTTCCTTCTCATCAGCAAAATTTTCCCACTCCTAAAATTGCATTTCTTGTGTGTTGATCATGTTGTTATTCTCTTAAATTGGATGTTCTCAACCCTTGCCTTTTTTATTTACTTTGAAACACAAACTTCATTTCCAATTACAACACAATAGTTCTATGGCAAAACCCAAGGGAACTCCCAGTGGGTAAGGAATGAAATACCAGATTTACTTTACTTTCCACACATAATTTATAAAGGAATCACATCCAATAGGTAATTGGTTTAACTCTCAGGATTTTCTGATATTCCCCTATATTTAGACTTACTCCATTCCTGGAACTCAAGGTCAGATTGGGTGGGGCTCTGAGTAACCTAGTCTACTTGAAGTTGTCTCTGCCCATGGTAGGAGTTGGAACTACGTGATCTTTAGGGTCCCTTACAGCTCGTCATTCTATGATTTGACTGACAGCAAACTGATAGATGGGCCAGGGCTTAAGTGCTTTGGTAATTAAATTAACTTCCTTGCCACTTTCTGTATGCACAAGCAGGTTACGTGGTGATGCAGAGAGTCTTACAAATTATAGTATAGCTGTCAGCATCACCAGAAAAGTCAGACACCTTTCCTTATACTAAGTTTCAAAATAGGATATGGTCTAACAGACTCTAAGAGATGCTATTGAAGAATTCACTTCCCAGCCTGGTCAGAGCTGGGGATACGGGGTTTGTCACTAAACAGATGAGGTCTGGAAGGCGCAGCTTCCCATATGAGCAGATCTCAGACACAAAAGCAGACCAATAAAGCAGTTTGCCCAATCCCAAGGAACTGAATATCTTCATCTACTCAGTTGTGAAGCAGAACTGAATTTGGCGACTGATTTCCAGACTGAGCTTGTGTAACTGAAAGAACAACTTTATCCAAGACCTAAATTTATAAAGGGCTATTAAAAGAATGGTTGCTTGAGTAATTTTTTTCATTAAAATATTTTCATAGAAAGCCCAGAGCACCAAAGGGATTGTGTGTCTGTGCATGCATGTGCAATATCATTTGTATTATTTTCTCCTACTGTCAGTGATTATGTGTGCCTCTTAAAGGCTGCTACTGCATGTAGCACTACAACAAACAGAGCAGAAATAATTTTTAAAATACATAGGCAATGCTCATAGTCCTCTTTTCTTACTATTGGCAATATCACAAATCCACTACTAAGAGAAAAAAGATTATTGTTTTGTTTTGTTTGGGAGTTTTTTTTAACGTCATATATCCAAGGTACCTTTCTTGGATTATCCATTAGGGATTTATATGAAAAAGAAATGTTTTCATATTACTGACTACAGAACCTAAATGTCCTGTGAATTTCATGCTGATCTAAACTAACATAGCATTCCTGTTCAATTAATTCTATTAAATTTGGAGCTGTCTTTTTAATTTATAGCCTTATAATTGAGATCAAACTGGGACCATGATTTTTATGAAATGGTAAGTGAATTAGATTAGTTTAAGATGTTTCTAGCAGCTCAGCATTACAGAAACTCATGAGAAGACCACTCCTTTTCCCTGCCTTTTCTCTAAAAATGAGAGGCTTTGGGATGTCTCTGGTTTTTGAGTAAAATAATAAATAATTTCTGAAATTTGATTATAAAATTGGCAACTTTATCTATCTGCCTCTGACAACACATCAGCCATGAGAAATACCTGGATCTTATAAGTAACAGTTGGTCAGTATAAAAGAGAACTTACAGTTCAACGTGCTTTGATGTTATTTCATTTTATGTCCTTTGATTTGATTTATAAAGTGGAGGTTAGGAATTCTTTGTAGTGTTCCTCAGCATGACTAAATTTCCAGATGCTTTCCCTCCACTACAGTTCTGATTATATCTTGGGAACAAGCCTTTTTCGTTAGAGGGTGCCGATTTTAAACATTCATTTTTCAGGCTAAATTTGCTGTTCAGGTTCTAGTCTGTTGACTTCTGGACGGTGGCAAGAATTGAAGTGCTCTCAAAAAAATTATATCATTCTCAAAAAGGCTCTGTTTCCTCTTGTTTCTTGTGTGCAAAGTATTTTACTGGGCAATATCAGCTACATGACATTTTTTGAATTATTAGATTCAGAGAGATTTAGCAAACAAGTGATTGATCCAAAAAAGCTTGATTTTTCACCACAAACAGTGGTGTTGTCTAGCATGTTTATAGCTCTGTCTTCTAAGTTTTGAGTCAAACTAGAGTTGAAAAGATGATGCGTTTCATCAAGGGGAGGAAGAAGAAACTTGGTGAGCAGATTTTGATTTCATAGAAATACAAATTTCTCAGTGATTATCAATTATCTTTTATTATAGAAGACATAGTGAAATCTAATTTATCACACTATCTTTCTAGAATGTGGTAAATTAAATAGAGTTTCTCAGTATTTACAGCAATATGGCCTAGATTAGTTCCAGTCAACAATTTCAAAAGGGAGAGAAGGTTTTGGCTGATTTCATTTTAGGAATTCACAGTGATTCTTGTTGGAAAAAAAAAGAGTGTGAGTTCACATTTCTCTGTACAATATTATTGGGTCATGTTTCTGATTTAGATTCATCAAACTGCACAATACTAAAAAACTGACAATATAGCAAGCTCTTTCCCCATTTTTAAAAAATTTGAAGGCATATATGTTAGAAAATAAAGATGAAGTCTTGCTTAAGAGAAATGACATGTGAATTCAAAACAAGACCAACAGAAGAAGATGATAAATACAGGAAATTTTTTGAGGGGAGGGAGGCTAAAAATGAAATAATGTGCTGATGTGGCTGTCTGGGTATAACTTTGAAATTGCTTTATCATGTTCAAATAAATATAGACTAGTCTAAAAGTCTTTAAATAAATAAACTCTAATCCAGGAGTCTACTTAGGGAAGTGAGTTTTGACAGGTACATAACACCCATATATGAAAGTAACCATATGCAGCCTGTTAGCTTCCAGTTAGGTTCTCAGCTCATTAAAACATGATGCCTAGTTGAGTGACAAATTTACAGGTCTTCTAATTTGGATTGATGTTGTAATTACAGCATGCTCAAATGTAAATGCTTTCAGTTGTGCACGTAAGGTAACTACCTTTCTCCTTTACCCTCTAAATGAACTATAAGTTTGGGGCATGAAATAGTCTTTAAAAAAAAAAGTCTAAAAGCATAGGAGCCAATCTCACTGCTGCTCTGGTTAGCCTTGTTACAGTTGTCACTGCTTAGCAGAAGTCGCTGAATGTGGCTGTTATGTCTTCGCTTCAGGAATTTGGATACATTAAATATGATACACAGCTGAAATAATGGACCACCCCCTCCTCTTGTTAGTGAAAGTGAAGTTCCCAGTCTTCCAAATCAAGTCATAACGCCAGAGGTCAGTAAGACTGCAAGGGTAATAACAGAAACAAAAAGCTAAACAAGTTCAAATGGAGCTATAAAAGAGCCATTTTGTACAAACCAGCATATTTTCAAATTAGTGCTTTACAAATCACTGGATTTACATCCATTCGCTATTTTTCATCTGCTGCAAATCTCTAAAAGCATCAGTGATGCTGTTGGTCTAAACCTCAGGCATCTTACAGCAGTGATGCTGGGAGAGGAAAGCTTGCTATAAGTCTGCTTCTCAGCTTGGGGTTGTCAAACAAAATGACTCTAACGGAAAAGGAAAGGGAACACATCCTACATATCCTAACATCTGGAATCGAGAAAAGAAGCTAAACTGGGGGAAAGCAGGCTATATAAGAGCATTCAGAATTTATGCTGATTTTGAGCTGAGTGTAGCAACACTGAACTGGGATGTTTTCAAAAGATTCTAGATGGTGTCTAATAGTAAAGATTGAGAAACACCATTCTCTGATCACCATTCTCTCTATATATCTCTCGCAGGTCAGCACCATTCTATTATTCTGTGAGAAGGACATTGTGGTAAAAGATGTCCTGATTTCTCAGCATTTGGATAAACCATTTGGAGACTAAAGGCTAAATTTATCATGCAGGAAAATCCATCAGGGAAACTGTCGCTTGATTTTCAGGAGAATATTTCAGAAGTTAGGAAATTGCCACTAAATTTCCAGTACCCTGCAGAAGACTTACATTTAAAAAACAACAAACAAAACAAAACAAATCAAACCAAACAAACAAACACACAAAGGCAAAAAAACACCAACCCCCCTGTTATTTTAGCGGAGGTTTGACAAAAACTGTTTTGTATTGGTTTTTCTGGCAGTTATTCTCAGTCAAACCAAAAAGAAGTAAAAAGTGAGTAAGGAGAAACAAGAGTCGAAAAAATACAGGTCCAAGATTTTTTTTGGCAGACAACTGCTTTTAAAAGCCACAGTGCTTGGACATGGTATATTCCTTCGGGGGGGGGGGGGGGGGGGGATTAAATTTATTGAAATATTCTCTCTCAAGTAGATGGAAAACATATTTCTGTTCTACCTGTGACCTCTCATAAGGTCAAATCTATATCTTTTTACAAAGCCTGTTGTTGGCTTGCTAACTTGTGAGTTGTATCTAAAGGTGATGAAGTCATTGATCTGTAAGTTCTGATGGAGTTTGCTTTCATAACATTTATTAGAAGGTTATTTTCAAATAGAAAGCATTACTTTTTTATTATGCAAATTTAAGGTTTTCTGACCAGGACAGTATCCAGTTCATTGTTCTTGCATCGCATACAAATGTTGACATGACACTATTTTCCAAATATTCAGACAAGTGATCAGATACAGCCAAAAGCAATTAGTTAAGAAAATGATACAAGAACAGCTACAGATTTTCTTATGGTGGACAGACTAAATAAGCCCTTACAGTACATTTTGTGGCCACTTGCTCAGATTTTGTAAAAACACTCAAATCACTTTTGTCACTCTTTATTGACAAGTTCTTTAAACACACTAAATTATCTGAAAGTATTTGTAGAATTGTTTACCAGACAGAGAATTAAGTTCATATTACCATTTATTATTGGCTTGAAGAGGGGATACCACAAAGGGATATGTTACAGAATACTTGAGTCATCATTCACAAGGACAATTCAGTGATATTTACATATTCTCTTGGTTACATCTGCTAGCATTACCTAAGTTGCCTTGCGTGGACTCTCCGTGGCTGTGTACCACTATACTTCAAAAAGTTTCAGCTTTACATGACAAAGAGGAAAAAGCAAGAACCAACAAGAGAACAGTGTCTACATGGTTGTCTATGTGTAAATAAAAATATCGTTAGAAAGACCAGGCATATTCTAAAGGGAAGTGTGTTTGTAAATACTGAGTAATCTACTGTGTTGAATCATATAATTAAATTATTTCCCCCTACATGAAGGGCCCCAGATGACCTTGATAGGATTCTTCAATAGCCAGGTAGAGCACAGTGGACTGGCACCGGAGAGGGAGAGCTCTGCCTCCATCTCTCGGTGAATGAGAGGAAGGGCAGCCAAAAAAGACTTTTTCATCTGGAATCCTCATTGATCCAAAAGCCAGATGAACAGATGCTTCAATGGGGAGGACAGCTGTGCTGTGACAGACAGGGGAGCACAGGTAGAGATTCATTCATGTAAGCCTGTCTTCCAGGGTTTTCCCAATCACTAGTCATGGGACCCACCATAATCACAACTAGAGGTTGTGGTGTCGATTCAAGAAGAGAAGAAGAAGGTGTCTAGTTTGCTGTAAGGAATCTTTTCAAATTACTATCAGATGCTGATTTCTAGCCATTAAAACCCATATGACTTGGACAGGATTCTTCAATATGCAGTGACAAAGAGGCAATCAAGGACAGAGAAATTGCCTTTGCAGTGAGATATGGCGTTTACTGCTGAAGCTAACAAGGCTGGCAGCAGAAGGACCAAAGCTGAATCGTTTTTGGGGTGCTAAGGGGTGCAGCTACAGATGACAGGCACAGAACACTTCCTAGCTGCCTGGAACTGAGGCTACTCCATGTGTCTGGAGATGGTGGGAACATACAAACCTCTAGACCCAGCCTGTGACTGGCACCAGATCCAGGCAGGAAAGTTGCCTCTCTGATGCTGGTAGGCTCCAGGCTGAGTTAATAAACTCGTGCCAAACCTAGCGGGAATGAATGAGAGGGCGACACACCACCCATAGCACAGGAAGCTGCTCGCCCTGCTCCATCAGCTGTATAATAAAATCTCTGAGGCTGAGAGCTGTAAAACCTGCCTTACAGGGTTCTGAGGAAAGGGAAGGTCTCAGCCACAGATCAGACCCTCACCACCTTATTGCCAGCTGCATAGCATAGGTAGAAATATACAGGATTAAAGCCACGTGAATTTCAAAAGCTACATGTTAAACCACTATTAAAGATATACCACAACCCTTTATTTCTATAACAGAAATCACTGTTATGGTTTTTCACGGGGTTTTTTCCCTTGAAAAAAGTTCTTGTTGGTTCTCTCGGAAACTCCAGGTGGTCACCTATATGTGCTTTCTATCCCAAGTCTTGCTGCCACTACCGACTCTGGCAGAGGACTTACATACATTTCAAAAATAACAATTAAAAGAAATGGGTTCATTTAATTCATTTATTCACATTACACTGAACACATTGCCTGTACTTACAATATAGAACAGATACTACCTAGACTCTTCCATGAAATAAAATACCCAATTGTATTGCAACACATCTACCTTGTTCTATATTTACTTAAAATTCTCCACCTGAAATATTTACCTATTTTAAAAGGTGGTATTCACCTACATTCTCTTGTTTCAAATGCTTGGAGGTTTTAAGTCAAATCATACCATTCTGAATTTCAACAATGTAAACTCCTATAGCCACTGTTGTGTTATGAGGTGGAGGAGGTTTGGGGCTTTTTTACCTACTATCATTTGCACTCTGACCTTGAGCTTCAGCTTAATTAAGATCTTCATGGAAACATGAAGTAGACAAACTAAGTAGAAATAATATATAAAACACAAGTCTTTGTGATTTCATTTTAACTTCAGCAAACTATATGAGATTATAAACTAAGTAAAACAGAATAAAAATTACAAACTTCTACTTGAGAAAGTAATCAAGTATGTGCTATTCTTATACAACTTCTTAAGGATGGTATTATTATGAAATCTATATATGTCTCATGTACTGAGAACAAGCATGTGTTTAAAGTATTAAAACTTTACTAATTATTTACTGAGACAGAACAAAGTTTTAGGAAAAGGGCATTATGATATATCCCATGACATTTGAGGGTAGGGATGATATCAGGGATGTCATCATTGGAAAGAAACATTAAAGAGTTTCTGGATTGGCAAGATAAATAAAAATTAGTATTTCATTGTTGAACCTTAATCTTGATAATTTATTATGAATTTATCAGGATTCATAACCTTGGGATTATCAATCACTAGAAACAGACGTGTTCCAAATACTTCTTGTCACCCAAATGTAATTTCTTGGGAGATATAAGTAGTTTTATGACTACTGGTCATGAAAACTTACTTACCATCTATTGGTCCTTTCAGTTCCATTCAGCAACTTAAGGACCAGAAATGTTTTGTTGCAGAGTGTTCAGATCACCTGGTTACTGAAGCAAATCTCCATCTTTTCCTTCTGTTCAATGAATCATTTTAAAACCTATTCACTAGTTGCTAAAGAAAGGGAGTGAAATATGTTTAGCTCTAGAAATAGTGCTAGGAATCTTTGCCTAGCTTGTGATAGAAGAACATATTTGGGGAAATGGTAAAATGATAATTTCCTACTGAGCTAGGATCAAGAGACCATCAGGGCAGCTCAAGCCCATGGGAAGCTATCTCAAGCATCAGAGCTATAGTTCGGTTTGGTTTTGCCAGTTTAGTGGCAGTGACATTTTTCTTCTGAGTCAACAGACGTTTGGGTTTTGGTGGCTGTAGCCTTTGAAACACTGATTGCTCAGCCAAAGTTAACAGAAACAGCTGCAAAACAAGATGTCATTATCTCTGGGTCTCTTGCTCTGAGTAAGCTACAAGAGCGCTGCCATCTGTAAAGAGCAGTTCTTTAATAAGGGGACTTCTGAAGCCTTTGTTTCTGCATGTAAACAAACCAAATTATAAATGTCACTTGGGGAAATCTGAAAATGGACTCTCAGAAATAAACTCTGTGTTTGTTTGATTTGCTGCTACTGCAAAACCGAATGTCTCTAACACGGAGATGCTGTAGCTCTATTCATATTTTGCAAGATAGCTTTTCATCCAAACAGCCAACTGAAGATGATTGCTTCTTCAACTCATTTGTTCTGGGACAAAGAAAAAGAGTTGGGGGGGTTGGTGGTTGTTCAAGGCTTTTTAAATTTTCATGGTTTTCTGTATAGCAGCATAGAAAAGTCTATTTAATTCTTTAAATCCTTCTTAATAGTGTCAAATAACATTAGACACTCTGGTAGTTATAAAAGGTCACGACTGTAAAAGAAAAGAACCATGGTATTGCACAGACATAGCTAAGAAAGATTCAAATCAGTATTTTGCACGAAAGAGACTTTCAATATACAGTCATCTCTGCAACTGTGGCACATTTTTATGACCATATCCTAGTTGACGCTACAAATGCAAGTGTCTTTAAAGTGTTACAATACTGTTGCTTACAGAGAAAACATATGTATGTGATCTGTGTTTCAAACACATTATAAATGTTTCATTTTGTATCACATTGAAGCCATGCTGGCACCACAAAAGATCATGAGTTTCTGATCAATATTACGTCTTTAGCTATTGAATTATTTTAAACATAGCCTTTGACTTATGTTGAAGATATGCAGAGAATACTATTAACCAACTGTAATGTTGAAGAGTTCATGACCATGACAAGTTTTAAAGGCCTTGATTTCTATAGGCAGAATATGAAGTTGACTGGAAATTTTACAGTCAACTAACAATTATGCAGACTTAATACTGGAAAATAAGGAACCTAATTTCATGTCCATTAAATTCGATAGGAATCCAGACTTTTAAGATCACAATGTTTAAGTAAAATGATTTCATTAGATTTATATGGACTCTTTGTACCTTCTCACATACGTGGTGTTCTAGATTTTCACAAACCTTTTTATAATACATCTTTTATCAAAAGACAGTGACAATTCATTTGAAAAACAATGACAACAGGTTTTAATAAAAAATAAAAAATTAATGCATGGTAATAAGGAAACCATTTGGGTTAAGAAATGCAAAGAAGCATGGAACAAGACACATAAACCTGGGAGAGAGAATAGAAAAGAAGAAAAAGCCATTGAAAGCACTTGCAGGGCTCTAAAATAGGCACAAGGATTAGGCAGCAGCCAGAACAGAGCAGCTGAACAGCTATTGAAAGGAAGTGGATTTATAAACAGGAGTTCAAGCAACAACAAGTAATGACTTCAGTGCAGGAAACTATGGTAAATAGGAATGGCTGGGCTTGGTCAGAGCTGTGGGAAATATTAACGAAGTCATAAAAAGCTGAAGAATTTTATTAATGTAAGCATTTTAAGCATAGCATTTTCAAACATAAAATTTGGGGTTTTTCTGATATATGGATAAAATTAGTTTCTTTCAATCCTACCCATTACTTAGTCTCCCTTTTAGATTGAACATCTGCATATACTCTCTGTGTAGCTACTCAATCTGTAGAAGACATTTGCTTTTATTTGTTTCATAGCTTTTGTCAGACTAAAACTGTCTTCCTAATATTAAGCAGGTACGAAGGCTCACAGTCTTCAACATGAAGTCAATATATTTCAACATATGAGCTTAAAGTTAAACAAGTCTTAAGATTATTTTCTAAGTATGGAGGCTTTTCCTAACTGGGGCCTTAGAATAGAACTGGTGCTCTTTAAAGCAGTAGAAAGATACTCAAGTAATATTTGAAGCCTTGCAATTAACAAATAAAAACACTGTTAATGCTTCACAGACATTTTATCTTTTATCATACTCCTTTGAGTACTATTTCTAAGGATTGGAAATGTAAGATAGATTTCCACAAAGACTTCCAAATTGCCATGCCAATAGCCTTTGGTATCAAGTAGAATTGTGTCTTTCAGTTCTCAGACTCTCCAGAAGGATCAAGATAAGAAGAAAAGTCATGGTTTTATGAGGAGAGACTTTCAGGAACGTAACACTGACTTTGGTCCTTGTGATTCAGAATTTGAAGCTTCTATCCCAGAAGACAAAAAGCCACACAATCATGGCTGTTACTGCTATGCTGTTGAATTAAATTTTGAATAAAAACTCCCAGGAGCTGGGATTGTTCTGATGTGCCTATGCTCTTGCAGCTCTCAAGCGAGATAGCCCTTCTAGGCTGCTTTCAATCGTTTTAATTTCAGCCCAAACCATATGTGTGATTCTGGCTTTAGTTTTTTTAACACTCCGCGTTGGGCTCTAGGTGGGATACACAGGTGTGTTGGCCACTTTTTCAAAGAGAATACTGATTATTGGCAAGCCACAGGACCACCTTAATTCAACCTTGTGCCTTTTTGTACCATCTCGCCAGACTGTTTTAGTGGAGTGGTAATGCAGTAATGTGTTCTCTCTTGAGACATTAACATTTCTGGATTCATGGCATGATTTGACAGGATCCAGATGCCAAATACGTATTTTTCCAATGCTGTTGCCTTGAGGCATATCAGGCTCCAGATTTTTAAGGTACAGTAGGGAAGCTAAATAACATTCGCTATTGAGCCAAAATTTGGCAACTGAATCTGAAAAGATGGGAAAACCTAACTGGCAAGACCTGGAGGGATTCAGGATTCAGAGCCAGATTTTCAGAGCATCCTGATCTTGATTCTCACAGTAGTCACCAACAGATCCGTGCAGATCCACACTGGTTCTTTATCTAGGCATCATGCTTCAGGTGCCCAACATTAAAAAGTTACTTGGCCACTAAATCTCTGCCTCTCCCTCGGCTGCACGAGGAGAATGAAGAGTTGGATACTGGTTCATACACTTTCTTTTTTTTTTTTTTTTTTTAAAAATCCATTTGGATATATCGATGTGGGGACCAGAATTAAAACAAGGCAGGAGCCCAGCACCGCTAGCCTTTCACTTCTTACCACCGCGGCGTATGGCTCCCGCCGTCTCAAACTCCCAGCCCAGGAGCGCAGATGCTGCCGCTCCGCCGGCCGGCGCGCCCCAGCCCCACCGCCTCCGGAGACCCCCCGCCCATGACTGCCGGGGAAGTCTCGCTCGCTATTGCTATTCGCTGCGAACTGCGGTACAGCCCGGCCGAGCATCCTCGGCAGGCGAGCGAGCGAGCGCGGGTGCCGAGCCGGGGCGGGCCGTGACTCCCCCACCGGGGCCGAGCGGGGGAACTCCCGCCGCCGCCGGGCTCCGCCGCCGCTGGCAGGGCGCATGTGCGGGGGCTCGTGCTCCTGCCTCCGCGCCGCTCCTCGCACCCTCCCGCCTTCCCTCTCTCTCCCTCCCTCCCTCCCTTCCTCCCTCCCTGCCTGCTGCCTGCCCGCCTGCCTGCCGCCGCCTCCCTCCCTCTCCCCGCCGGCTGGGTGCTGAAGTTGGGCGGATGGCAGCGAACCAGCTGCGCTAGGGACGAGCCGCACCAGTCCTTCCCGGGATCGCTCAGCGCCAACTGCACGCAGCCAGGCGGGGGTGGGTAAGGCGCTCCGCGCTTATTTCAGCCTGTGCCGTGATAAACGGCATCAAAATGTCTGCTTTATAGTGATGCTAAGGGTGTGTATGTGGGGAAAAAACTATATCGACCGGGGGTGGGGGGGGCGTGGGGGGGGGAAGAGAAAGGGGGTAGGCGAGAGGATGGATGGATGGATGGATGAATGGATGGATGGATGGACGGATGGATGGATGGATGGGTGGATGACGGTGGAGTTCAACAGAAAATGCATTTAGCAGGGGGACTGGCTTCGTGTCAGCATGTGTGTGTAACAAGGGGCGGTTGCGGCGCCGAGACTGCAAGGTGGTGTGTGAGTGTGTGTGTGTGTCCTGCCCGCGATGCACAAAGGGGTGGGGAGAGGTACTGCCGGGCTCTGCCCGCGCCTCCTATCTCCGTCGCGCCACGGTTTGCGTTGGGGGTGCCGCGGCTCCGCCGGGCGATGCCGCGGGGCATCCGCCGCGCCGGGCGATGCTGCCCACCCCGGGGAGGGGGAGGGACTGGGCCGCCCCCGGGGAAGCCGGGGGCACGGGCGGGCGGTGTGACAGCCACCAGCTCGGAGGCGAGGCAGCGCTCCTTCTGCCTTTCCTCTTGACCTTCCCCTCCTTATAACGTGGGTCTGCTTGGCACGGAGGGAGGCGGTGTAATTATTATTATTATTATTATCGTCGTTGTTGTATTTCAATCCGAGGAACCGGCGGAAGGTGAGAGTGAACAAGCGAGTCGTTGCTTTAAGATCAGGAGTTGCTTTCCCATCCGTCCCTCCGCCGGCCCCTTTTCTCGGCTGCTCCCCCGGGCCGGGCCGGACGGGGCCGAAGGGCTCCCGCGGGCATCGGCCGCGCCGCCCTGCGCGGTGCCCGGGCGGCACCCAGCCTCCCCCGCCCGCCGAACCCTGCGGCACCGCCATCCCTCTGCCCTGGCCTCCTTCCCGCCCCTCCCTTGCATATGTCGCGGGAGGCGGGTGGGGGGCCCCAGGAGGAGCAGGTGGCCGGGCGCGGCCGGCGGGGCAGGGAATGCTCCCGGTACCCCGGCGCCGAGCAGCGCGGGACAGTGCGGGTGCGGCCACACGGCCCCGAGCGGCGCGGGGCTTCCCTGCGCTGCCCGGGGAAACACCCGCTACCGCGGCTCCCGGTGCGGCGGGAGATGCGGTACCACTGCCCAGCGCCCGAGACCCGCCTTGTGCTGCTCCTGCGGGTCTGCGCCTCTCCTCGGGGTGAAACCGCCCACAATTAAGAAAGCCGAGGTTGTCTGGCATACTCGGCTGTCAACCAATTAATCTCTACCTCCTCTCGTTGGTTTAGAAAGAAACCTTACTCGCACTGTCAGGGCTTAGAACCGGCAGGGCAGAGGTAAAATGTATGGTTGTCAGTGTTTGGTTTCTTCGTTTCTGTGTCTGGATTTTCAGCAACGTGTGTCATAGGTTTGCAGACAGATGGTTTTGCAAAATGGATGAAATCTGAAATACCTTGCTAGGTAAATGTAAGTTACATATTGTCTGGCAATCCTATTATGGGTAACAGGTGAAAAATAGCTTTCTACAAATGTAATATTCATGCATTACAATTGTGGGGAGTTCTATAATAGAAGTTGATTCTTTATCACATCAGTGAATGCTAGTCTCATCATTCTTACATAAATTACTGGAGAATTTTCCTGTAGCACAAGCCATTTAGCCAAACAAACTATTTAACCTTTGCAGAGAAACAGTGTTGCACACTGTTATCACTTGTATCAAATATGTATTTTTATTTGAGTTCATACTCAGAAAAAGTGAAGTCCTAATAAAAGATACATGAGCCCCACCCCAGTAAGTTTATGGCCTGAGATACACACAAGTACTTACCTCCCTAAAATAATGTGAGCATTAAAGCATTTAAATGCCTTTCTCCATCAGGTCCTCAGATCCTTTTAAGTAGCCAAAATAAGAACATAATTTGATTAAAAGCATGTGATCAAATAAATTGCTATAGTGAGTTGAACATCTAGTCCAATATCCTGGCTCTGACTACAGTCATTAGCAGTTGCCGAAGGGAGAAAAACGTAAGAAACAGGATTGGCATACAGTGATCTTTTCCTGGTATACTCTTTCAGATATTCTTTTCAAGAACCTGCTGCCTTAGCTTTTGTATGTGACAAGCAGTACGTACTCTGTGTAAGGTGCTAGGAGTGTCCTCTCACACCAGAGCAGGCACATCACTGACAGATCAAGTCCCTTCATTTTACCTAACACCAAGTTGAGAGGTCTGCCTAGGGATGTAAACCTGTATTCAGCTCTGGGTCCTTATGTTGAAATCTACAGATAAGAATAGTCATTCTTTTTCTTGTTATGCAACATGGACAGTTATGCACAAAGAATTGCCCTGAACCCATTAACTCATTTCAAGAAGGCTACTGAAAAGCTGTCTGCTGAAAAATAACTCCCTGCACTATTGATTTGAATTGAAATCTGACTGACAACTTGGTGAAAAATTCCCTATTCCGATCCAGTTTTCTACCTACCTTGAAAAAAAGATGAAATGTTTTATTCTTAACTGCAATTCTTCTTTTTTAATAAGTATACCACATGCAAGCTGTAAGTCAAGGGACATATAGCTATGAACTCTGTACATTTGAATTAGCATCACTTCTAATTTTTTTGTGTAATGTTCGTTATAAGGATGTGCATATTGAACAACATGTATAGTTTCAAAAGTAAGGTTTAAATGTCCCATAAAATCTAACTGATTTGTAAGGAACTGTGACACAAGATCTTCTCCCCATGAGTACTCCTGAATTCCAATCCTGCTTGAGGAAGTATTAATCAGACCAACATTGCAGAAAACTTCCCTGATCTTACTGGTAGCCCCACTTTGGTTTCCTCACAAGAATAATAGAGGAATAACAGACCAGAGAACTACAAAAGCATAACCCGAACCCAAAGATCCAGAAGTTCTCACAGTTTGAAATCAGCAGCAGACACAACCTGGAGCAATACAATCCACAGCAGAACGTGATTAAGTGGAGAAGGGTAGAAACCCACAAGTTGTGAAATTCTTCACAAAAAATAAAATGCTGGAAACTTCAGATGCATTAATCCTCATCTCCCGAAAGACTAAAAGAGAGGCTGAGTGGTAGTGTTATGGGGACAGGGTAGGAGGTATGTCAGCCAATTTCGGACTTTAGCCGGTCTCAAACTGAATGTGAGAATGATTTTCCACTTTTTAAGTGGTATATATGTGTGTGTGAATATATATATGGCAAACTATGTATGTATATATATGGTAAATATGGTATATACATTTTTCTTCACTAAAAATACATTATCTTAAATAAATTTTACAATCCTAGTACCTTTAAATAGCACTTTCTTACTTATATGCTTTATATGCATGCCTTTAAGTATGAAACATATGGAGATTCTTATGAATACGCCAGAAGTGTTCTGAGTGAAATGATATTAGCTCTCACAGACATGTTTATCACAGTTCCGTTAGCACCCTCCTGATCATGTCTTCATGATGTCAGGGATTTGTTTTGCATTTGCACCTAGGTTTCATCTTTTTTAATGAAAAATATTTCCCTACTATACTTGTAGTGCTTATTCTGTGAATACAGGATGAGGTTTCTAAGAACATAAAATTCATGTGCTAATTGACTTGAGCTAAAATGAGTTAAAAATTAAATCCTTCAAGAAATTCAGCATTTCTATTGACATACTTTTTGTTCTAAGTAGTCTTAATAATGAAATAATGTAATCAAACTTTTCATACTGTTAATTAATTAAAAACTTGCACATAGGGTGTAAAAACAAATTAATAGATTAAGTTGTAATTAAGTTTATCTATTCGTGGTTATAGCTAATGGCTGTGGATATACAGGCTGTAAATAGAATTGTGTGAATAGCTTTGCTGCTGACTCCTAGGAGTCTACTGCACCCTCCAAAGGAGCCTAGCCCTTCTGCTTGGCACCTCTGCACATCTTGGTTACAATGGGTCTGACACAGGGAGCTGCATGCACATCTCACTTCAATTATCCAGAAAGTTAACCATTTCAGAGAAATCTTTTCTGCAAATATTCTGTGTCTCAAGTTGAAGTTGGGTGTTTGTTCTCAAAAGCTGTCCCTTGGCATTGCTGCTGTCTCTAGCGTGCACAAAGGAAGCAGCCAAGCAGTGTAACTGTGGCAGGAACCTGGGGGAGTGCTTAAAGCACACAAACAGATGAACTTGGCATCTGCCCAGCCACCGTGTAACCTGTGCCTCAACCAAACCAAAGTAAGGGCTTGATTCCCTGGTGTGCTTTATCTGCTTTGCACTGCTCCAGTGATGCAAAATAGATGTAAACTCAATTTAAATGACTTCTGTGCTTTTAATAATTTGTGTTGTTCTGGTATATTAGTGAATCTGTGCTTAAATAAAAGTATTGTATTCAATTTAATATTGATTCTATCATATCTTCATAAAAATTTTGAATGATAACTTTGTCTTTAAGTTCCTTATTTATAAAATATAAACTAAGTGCTTCTTACCTTTCATAGAACCAAAATTTTCATACATTATTTACTTTATAAGCAGATGGCTCTAAGTTCTAAGAAATCAGAAAATTTCTAGATAGAATGTATGTTGGCAATTACAGGTAGGGAGATAGAACAGAAAGAAAACTTAATAAAATCTTAAATCCTACAACCAAGCATTAAAGACACTCACACATCTTAAACACTACACCTGCGCTGCATAATCTTTCTCCATACTAAAATAACGAGTGATATATAGTCTAGGTTCTTCAGTAAGAAAGGGGTAAATTAGAGACTGATGCATTAGCACAGCTATGTACCTTCTGCTACCGAAGCAACTTCATTTAAATCAGTTTGGCCACTCTCTCCAGTAATGCCAGCTCTGTGCTTGATGAAATATGGGAGACGTTACAAACTAGACCACTATAGAGCCCAACTCTGTACATACGGACTAGTAGAAAGTATATCAGAGTAACGCTGTCTTTAAAAAGGAGACAGCCACACTGTCTCAGCTCCCTGATGTAAAGTCAATTGATTATGCCACCTTGCTCTGTAATTTTAGCTAAGTGCAAGTCTAAGCAAGACTTGGTCTTATTTTGTTTTAGGAAGGCTGAATATGATTTGGGCAGTTTTGCTGTGCTGTGGTATACTGTAACAATGTCTTTAATTTATCAGCAGCTCATGTCAGTTACAGTAAAATAATCCTATTAGAGAAAGCAGTTAAACCCCAGGAAGCATGGGTGAAGGCTGTCGTAGTATCCTTAGCTCGGCACTTTTATGCTGCTCTCAGCGCCAGGTTGGATGGGGCTTTGAGCAACCTGGCAAACGGGTTGGAACTAGATGATAGGTCCATTTCAACCCAAACTGTTCCATGATTCTGTGATTCTCTGATACTGTAGTCCAAACAGCTTTCAAGAGAGAGCTCGAAACACTGAGCACCCCAAGAGGCAATGTTCCTAGGCACATCACAGCCATGGCAAGGATGGAATACCTTAGATTTCTTACAGTACCACTGGCTGCTTAGTGTCACTGTATATGTGCTGGTCTCATAGCTTAAATTAGAGGGAAATCATAGAATGGTTTGGGCTGGAAGGGACCCTACATATAATTTAGTTGCAACCCCCCTACCACAGATGGGGACACATTCCACTAGACCAGGTTTCGCAAAGCCCCATCCAACCTGACCTTGAACAAATCCAGGGATGGGGCATCCCCACTTTCTCTGGCAACTCATTCCAGTGCCTCACTAGCCTCATAGTGAAGAAATGTATAGTAAATTTTTAGTTCCCTTGTTACCGTTTATCATTTATGTAATGAAAGCAACCTTCTGAAATAAGGAATTTTGTATCAAATCCACCTTACTCTGACAGCACTGCAGACAGCACATGCTTTCGGGTACTCACATTGCACCAGACCTTTGGGTGGTGTAGATGCTGCTCTGTCAATGATTTGCATAATATGAAGATGGGGAACAGCGAGTAATAACTTCCTATATAAGGACTTCACAAGTAGCCTTGTTTTAATGAATGTAGGTTGGAAGGGTCATCCTAATTACTCAGTGTCCAAAAGGTACTTTTATTTCCAAATCTTATTATCCTCAGAAACTACAAAGTTCTAAAATATTAATCAGATACTTCCTAGCTTTTAGGATGGGTTTGGGAAGAGAGGAGTGAGATGTAGAAGTTATTTTTTTATCATTCACATAGAATGGTTTAAAAATATTTCTAGTTTGTTGTAATGCAGTTATCATATAAAGATCTGGTAATCTAATTGATACAGCTTGATATATCTGATAATCTAGTAACTGGAGTCTAATGTGTAGCATTTTTTTCACTATTATAAGCATTATATTTGTCCAAATATTTTTTTAAATAATTAGTGACCCTCACAATGTAAAAAACTCAGATGATACTAATAATTCAAGTCCAAGCGGTATGGTAAGCACTGTGCTGACCAGAATAGACAAGGATGTTTTCAAATTCTTTGATTATTTGATATGTAAAATTAAGTCATAGAGCAACCACAAAAAAATGAAGTACTTGTGTGGTGAGGATCTTGAAAAGGATAGAGGGAATACCTCTACCTAGTGAATGCAGCTGCTTCATAAATTGTGAAGTTACGAATGCAGCAGCTTTGAGCTGATAGCTCATGTAGCACTGTGCATTGGTTAGTGATTCAGTATACGGAAATATGACTATTGGATTTGTCCTGAGCTCTCCTTCCAGAGGACCATCCCGTGTGCACTATTAGTCTCAAAGCCGATGCCTCCACTGCTAATTGCAATCTAGGATAGAGATATCTGACAAAGGTTGGACACTTGAAAAATATAGTTAAAGCAGCACTGAGCCCCATGCAAGAGAATTACAATATTTTACCTCTACTGTCTGTGTGTCATCTTGCATTATAGACTACTCCAAAACTGAGAAATGCACTCCTGAATTTTTTCTGTTTTTAATATAAATAGCTCCTGAGGGTATTTACCATGAAATGTGTTCCATACTGTTTCAACCATTCTCTTAGCTCTTTGTAAACCTTCTTTAATTGATGAATAACCATCTTCATCTGAGGACATCACAACTGTTGTTTCAATAGCAGTCAATGAAAAATACAGAAGTAACATGGCTTTCACCTGTCTAATATTTCGGCTTTATGTAGGCAAGGTAGCACAACTCTTGTGGGTACAGGACTGTAGGATTGCACTGAGTATTTCTTCTAGTTGCCATGACTCTCAGTTTTTGTTAAAATTCCCACGTTATGTCTCTGCAAACTGACAGAAGCCTGAGTTTGTGCACCAGAACTTGATCGTTTATGTACTGAATTATTAGAATGGTCCCAAAGCTGACTGGAAAGTTATCACATTCTGGGGATCATTACCAATAAAATGCTGATACGAGACTGTTCTGTTACCCAAAGCAGGTCAGTCTAATTGTATGAATGTAACTAAATTGGTTATTTAGCCTCAGGGCCAGAGAACAAGCCCTGGAATTGTTTAGCTTTCCAGTACAGGCACATCACATCTCTTCAGGAAGGCTTCTGCCTTTGGCCTGCATTTGTTCTTCTTAGGCATATGATATTAGCCAAAGTAAATTCCTATTTGCTGTGATTTACTTAACAATGGGTCCAGATCGTCTTAAGTCTGTGTTAGCTCGTGTTGTTCCTTTGATATTCACCTACCACAAATAATAACACTATGAATTTTTATGGTTCCTTCTCTTTTGTTCACATCAGAGAGGAAGGTTGTCAAGTTGTATAAATAAACATTTTCCTGAAGGATCTAGTAACACACCTGCTTAATAATTATTCCTCATTTTTAATTTCAGACCAAGATTTATCAGCTTTTAATACATTGAATGTTTGTCATGTTGATTGTTATCATGTTTATTCTACAAGCCCAATGTTTTGTGTACTAACAGAAGTCAACATATTTATATTGACAATACTATCAAATTGGCAATCTTATATAAAATATTAATTTAACCATCTGATACTGATCTCAAAAATATATAGTTTTTAAAATTATATTTAGTGTAACTCATATCAAATGGCTTTAATTATATCAAGTTCATTCAAGTCTTCCATATGTTTCTTACTAATAATATTCTGTCAAATCTCTGGGTTGAGGTGGTTATGATTTATGTTCAACATTTATTTCTTTCATACAGAACAGGAGAGAGAATTGTCCAAGCATATTCATAAAGAAAGTGTAAAGTTTAGGAAAGGTGAGTGGCTTATATCTGAATGTGCGCGAGGTAACAGGAAAATTGTAAACCTTGTATGACTTCTGCTGAGCATTTTTCTTAGTCGGGCATATAATGCTGTGACAAACACTGTGACCTGGTTTTATGCAATGTGACATTTCAGGAACTTTTAAGCAAGTAGAGAATACAATTGTTCAAAACAATAATAAAAGAGGGGACTACTCTTCATATTATTATTATCCTGAGAATCTAACAATTTAGTAAGCACTGAGAACAAATAAATAACACATTATGAAAAGGCTGTTCCAATCCTTCCAGATTTTTGGCATTTAGACCTAGTAAGGACTTTGAGATAATTGTCCCATCATGCTGTCTTTTCTACAAGCTCACTTTTCAAACAACCACATCACCTTTGCATGTTGAGAAAATAGCACTGCTATTTCACAGAAAAGAAATACAGATACATATCAATTAAATTATTACAAGATCCACAGTAAAATAGTGGCAGATGCAGAAATTAAATAATGTGCAGGGAAAAATTCTTGTTGATTTCAAGGGTCAAAATTAACATTCTTGTCTCCTATTCCAAATGATAGCTTCCTTTTTACCAAAGTTATGCTCAATATAAAACATCAGAGAGAGCATAAGATCCAGAAAATCTCCAGATCCAAAAAATCTCCAGGACAAAAATGGGAATTTGGAGTTTAGTCAGAAGTCAATCTTCTTGATCAAATATTCTTACTCATTTGAATATTACCTGAGTAAAACCTCTCCGATGTAATTACACTTTGAATATGTAACCTGAATATCAATATAAAAATATTAGTTAGGGCCATGTTAGAAAAAAAAAAAATCCTCAGTAAGCAAAAGTCTGCAAAAACATGAAGACTTGATGGTTGAGCAATGTAGCCCTACATTTAAAAAAAAAATTAAAAGGAGAGAATGGAAGCATATAGCAAGTAGCATGATACCTTCTGCCTATATCTCCTGACATTCAGCTCATCAGTTCTTTAAAACCACAGTGAGAGAACATATATGTGGATTGTGGCATAAGTTGCCACCAGTCAGCTTCTCCAGTAAATTCCCTGTGAAGTATGCTGATGGCCCAAGTAAATGCAATGTAGTTTATTTCATAATGAAAAGAAGTTACTGTGTGTCCCTTGAAAGATGGAGGAAAGGTCTCCTTGAATTCAAGATGATATGGTCCAAAACAGCTTTAATGTAAGAAGACTAAATTTATCTGAAAGTGTAATTTATTGCAGATCCAGCTGCAGATGGGAGACTGTTGGTTTAAGGTTCATAGGGGTTTTAAGACTCCAAATAATTGAATTGCTATTAATGTGTCAGACATTTTTCCATTAAATTGAATGGACTTCTATGGCAGCAGCTATTCTTACACGCAATGCTAGCCATCAGTCACATTTCAAATGTGATTGCAAGGCTCTATTTAGGCTCTGCTAAGTAGAAACTGTTCTGCTGGAGAGTGAGATCACAGGCAACAAAGGACTGAATGCCAAAGACATCTTGATTTTGACTATAGTGTATTCCATGAGGTACTAAATCATCTAAAACAGTATTTTATGTTTTACCCAAGTTGGGTACTTTTCATACAGCAAACTGCCTTTTTTATTTGTTTGTTTTTGCATTAAACCCTGAGCTATTTAGATGAGAGACTGTTTTAAATTGTGCTACAGTCCTGTCCTCTAAGGTACAGAGTGTATCCAGAGTACCAAGCAAATCAACACTATTGAACCAGGCAGGCAGTGTGTGCTCAGCAGTGCTCTGGATTAAACTGCTATTCATTAGTATGGCCAATTCCAACAGGTACCTTAGTAACAGTTTTAGGAACATTGGAAAATAGGAACATAGGCTGGGGGGAACACCCTGGTTAATTGAATCCCAAACTCTGTCTATTTCCATCAACCAATTCTTACCTTTACTTCCTTCTCTGGATCAAGTTGATATTAAAAGCAGGAAGTTCTTTTGTTTTGGTTTTTTTTTTTATGTTTTGGTTTGATTGACTGGTTAGTTGGTTTGGTTTTTGTTTTGGGTGTTTTTTTGTTTGGGGGTTTCTTTTACATTAGTTCTTACCCAGAGGCTGTTTCAGAGCTCCTGTTGAAAACCCTTTTCTCATTTCCAGCCACATTCATTCAAAACCAGCTTATTCTCCATTTGCGCTTGTGCAATCATCCATATTAAATTGTTCTCCCTCCCTTTCATTTGTCCACCTGGCATACTCATCTCTCTCCCCTTTAAATATTTGTCCCAGAAATGCTCTTTAGATCAAATGGACATCAGAAGATGAAGAGAACACTCAATGCAAAATCTGTATCTTGTGAAACAAGGTGGCTCAAATGTCATGACAGCAGCACTACTCCCAACCACAGAATCCTTCCTCCAGCCTTTTCCCTTCATCTGTGGAGCTCCCTGGAGTATGAATGCAGTAGGCTGTGTGATTACTCCATGAGCATTCTCTCACTCCTGTTTACCTAAAGGGGATCCCTTGCTAAGGAGTATTCAAGGAGCCGCTAATACCTGAAGAAATCTTCGAAATGTGCTGCTTGAATTTCAGTGCTGTGATGCAGTACAATCCTCGCTGTGCATAGTGGCAGCAAAACACATGAGATTGTATATGTAGGAAATGACTCACCATAAACTTTGAGGGAACCTAAAGGATCTTTTTTTTTTGTTCTCCAGCATCAAAATACATTTCCATGTTGATTTGGATACAGGAAAGCTTCAGTATGAGTATAATTTCTCTTTTCAGACAAAATGACTCTCAGGAAACTCTTCTATGTGTTATTTATAAGTGCTTCTCAATCTTGTAGGACTAAATAAACATGTAAAATATTAATCTAGACATATAGTAGTCTAGAAGAGAAGGGCTTCTGCATTAAGAACTGTGTTGCAAATGCATTGGTTCACCTACATGAGATTGTACAGGACAAACAAAAATGTCATAATTTTGATTTGTTGTTGCGTGACTCACCTTCTAAAGAAAAGTCAAATCACAAGTGAAAATTAAACATTTGTCAAGGAAATTAAGAGTCCAGGCCACTAGGATGAATTGGTGATTGTTGGTGGTTGTTCTTAGACTTAGTTCTGTTGTGTTGACCCACTTGCAGACTTGAATGTCTTTAGGACACTTAACCTACTTTAGGAGAGGTTCGCATTCACATTTAAAAAGTTGTCTTTAGACCCAAGAAGAGGTTTGAACTGACAATAACCATGCCATATCCTTTATTCCACTTGTTATCATCCTGCATGTTACTATACACACACCATTTGTTAAAGGCCAGTCTGGAGCTCAGACGCCCCCAACAAATGAGGGGACAACACTGAGTTGTGCTGGCTGCCCAAGTGATAAGCACTTATCTTTTGAGTGTCCGGTGGATGGTCCTCCATCAGGCACTGCACATCCCACCCAGATATGAGTACCTGAGTCTCCCTGGCTCTGCTGCTGTTGTTACACCACACAGGCACAAGAAATCTTGTCATCTTGTTCACAGGAGAGTGATGGGAACTGGCCATGGGAACTTGCCATGCTTACAGCTGGCAGGGACTTCTGGATTTTTTCCACTTGTAAGCAAAGCTTCTCAAAGATAGACAGATAGACAGAAGGTTTCTACAGCAGATGCTTATTCTTGCTAGGATTCTAACCTGCAACTCCCCAAAATGAAAATTTCAGATGTGGATTTAGATGAAATACTGTTAGCAAGAATTTCTAACCTTTATCAGTCTTTCTCCAGAAGTCATGGGTCATGACAGAATTATAGCAATAAAGCTGTAAGTTAAAGTGAAGCCACAATAAGAAAAATCCAGAAGTTTTGAGATTATTAGATTGTCTTTGAGAAGCATGTGTAACTTTTTCCAGAATATTAATGAGAATGGGAAGGTTAGAAATAGATCCACAATGGTAGAGAGGGTCTGTGGCTAGGGATGGTTTCTGTCAGTAAGAGCAGACATATACTTTCTTAGACTACTTGGTGCTACTTCATCCTAAAAGATGTAACAAAAAATATTCTACATGAAAGTATTATAATACTTGCCTACAGGTCTGCCCCAGTGAGGAAACATGTTAGTCCAAATCAGTAATTGCAAGGCAGAACTCCTTCCTACATTTCCCCACAGTGAAGTGATAAACATGAACACAGGCATTCACCCTAGCAGAAAAATGTGCAAAATCTTACTTTGTGACCAGATATGCAGGTGGTTCAATTTAATTCTCACTAGTTCTTTCCACAAAACTAAAAAAAAAAAAATCCTGAAAGAAGAAGTGCTTGAGTCAGCTCCATAGAGAACAGAAGTTTATGCTATTCACAAAGTGGCATGAATCTTCTATTGAGATGCTAAGTGTTGTTTCATTGCTTTCCATACATCCTTTCTATAAGATATAAAGAACTTTTTATGCCACATTTTTTTTCGTTGTGGGCTTTTTGCCCCTGGCTCACCAGCTGTTTCCTTGCTTACATCCTGAGGCAAGAACTGCTGAACTTGGGGAGCAAGAAGACTAAATTATTGACAGGGATGGTCTAACAGACAGTTTTAGAGAGTGTGTACACTGCAGAATTGGTTATCCAGATCTTCCAGGTAAAGGAACAAATCTCAAGAGCAGAAGTAATAACCAGCACAGACTGAGAGAACACAGAGATGTTAAAGGGGACCTTTAAAGTGTGAAAGGGCAAGAAACAGGCACAATAGACAGTGAGATTGTAATGATAGATAGCAATGAAGGGTACTGAGTGATGAGTCTGGATGCTAGTTGGTGAAGAAAAAAGGAAATTAGTAAAGAACAGGTGGATTAAATGACTGCAGTGATAAAGTCTTGGAAGTATGGAATAGGAGAGCAGGACACTGAAAAAGTAAAGGTCAGAGGCAGAGAGAGGCTTTTTGCTAATAAAATGGAGAGAAAAGAGGGATTTTAGAAAAATGAACAGTATTTCATAAGAGTTGAGATAATAAATGAAGAAGAGGGGAGTTGATGGTAAATGTTGAGTTTAACAGCTTGGCACCTGATTTTAAACATTATGGTACAGAACAGAGAGGAAAATTTGGAAAGGAGATAAAGATTTTTTTTTCTATCCAATGAATATACATTTTCGGTGCATCATCCAGGAGAAGAAAGCCATTCACTGATGAGTGAGAGGCTGGAAAGAGGAAGATTCCAGCAACAGTAATGATGACATGAGTGCCAGTGTAGAGTTAAGCAGTAGGGGAATGTGTTATGGGAAAAAGGAATCCACCATTAAAGAACTAGAAAACAGAGCAGGAGATGCTGAAGAACTTTATAGGAGGGACTGAGGAGAACAGAAGAAATGTATTATAGTTGCTTTTTAAAATAAAAGCTGATTTCTAATAGCCTTTGATTATTAGAAGATGTTTGTAGCACTTGAGGAATTCAGTCTTACAAGGAGAAGTTTGTTCAGCTTGATTATTGAGAAAGATATTACACAAATCCTGTTTTAAAAAAAAAGTGTTAAGAAATAAAATAATTCTTCTATGTGCAATAAATAATGGTATATGGGCAACACCAGAACAACAAGAACAAAACCACACTAAACCAAGGTTGTTTTCTTTTCCTATCTGCAACTAGAATTTCCTCCTGAAACACTCAAAACTATGTGCCATGCAACAAAATTTCCATGATCTGGAGGTAACGGAGATAAGAACTAAAAATTAGATAATGCTTCTGTTCCTGCTATTCCTTTCTGATCCTACACCATGGTCAAAACAAGCAAAACACCTCTGGCAAAGGAAGAGCAAACAATCTTGGAAAGAAAGAAGATCAGCTTTCCCAAAGCTGTGCTTTCATTTTGTGTGAAGATCTGCACATGAAGAGAAAGAAGACAGACAACTTCTGATAGCAATGAAAGTTCATGCTATTTACTTTATGTGGCAAATCTACTGGAGACCTTTCTTATCCACAGCACGCTTTCTGTTACAAGATCGAGGTCCTAACGAGGTAGGTGCTGTTGAGTGAACTGCAAGTCTCCCAAAGATTTTATTGCTGTTAGAGATAATTTGAAAATTCATTGTATCCTGTTCAGTACCCTTAGCATTTAAAAACTAATTTACTTTAATTGTTTTGGGGTTTTTTATTTTCCTCTATCCAAGATTTCCCTAATATTATTCCCTAATATTATTTTCATCAATTCTGTTTATGGAAGATTCATATATATTAAAGTAGCATACTTATTGGCACCACTGGTGTCCTGAGTTTCAACCCTATGGTGAAGAGAAAATGGCCATTTCAGTAATGCCTGAATATACATTCAAGGATCAAATCTAAGAACTCTGTAATTTGGGGGATGACTAATTGTCATCTTGAAGAAAACATAGTTTTTAGAAGAGAAACAGAAAATGTGGCTAAAATAGTTCACTTAATTTATGCAGTTCCTATCTGCAACCTTCCGGGATTAGGTATTTGTGCATAGGTAGAACTGGCTTAGCGTAGAGATAGGCAAGGAGGAGTTCGTCTTCTTTACTCAAGCTGGTATGACAGTAGTTGCTGTATGTACCTTGACCCAGGACTTAACTGGCTTTCAGTGCTCTAAGAGTATCTAAGAATACACAATATCCCATTCCCCTCACACCTTTAGGTACCCAAATTTTCCCAGTCAAGTGCATTGAGTGCCTATTACTCATGCTTGGAACTGCTTCCAGCTAACTAGGTCACAACCAGCTCTCAACAGGACATGTTGCCTGCCAGAGATCCCAGAGGAGCTCGATCCAGAAGACACGCTGAGTGTACGCTTCTCATTTTCTAAAAAAGCTGAGTTCATCACAAAACACAAGACACAAATGAACTGTCATTCCAGAACACAGCCAGAGAAGGAGGCTGGTCAGAAGTAAGCTTTGTGGTTTTTTCATCCCTCCTGCCCTCACCAAAACTGTTGCCATTTTCTAAATTTTTCTTTCATAAAATAAAACAGGAGTGACAGCTTCAGCCAAGATGTGATATACCTGGATTCATCCCATGTGAAGATGAGGGAATTAAGACCTTCTCCTCCCCATCACAAAAAGTCTTCCCGAATCACCGGTTTTGTGTCCTGAAGGTATTCAAGGGGAGAAACAGTCTCCACTATTCCCATTCACACTATGCTGCTTTGCAAAAGAACCTACCCAAAGTCCCATCACACAATTAAAGAGCAATTAGCCAGAGTGAGAGCAAAGTACCCACCATTACAATTTTCACCTTGGAGTAGGAACACCTTCATTTCTGCCCTGTTCTAAGCACTAAAGACTATGGGAGCCACATTATTTAATCTTTGCAATATTGAATAAAAGCAAGAAAGCACATCCACTGTCTCATTTTTCAACCATATTCTAGTCCTTAATGTGAGTTTTTTAAAGGAATGACTCAAGGTCCTAAATCTAGGAGAGGGCCATGGCTGCAAATCTCAGTCATTCTGCAGTTCAGACTATATTTCTTAATCCCAGAAAGGGATGGGGCAAAGCACCCTCTTGGTCACCAATCCTTCTCTCCTACTTGAGCAGCGTCTTATGCCAGTCTAAGCCAGAACTGCCTGCCCTTCTCTCCCTGCCTAAGTGATCACAGTGAATCAGTTCAGAGAGTTAATCCACCTGACAACTAATCATTTGTTTCTATGGAGTTAGTGTTCTGCTACAAAACATACTTGATTTGTGTTACCACACGGTAGAAACACATCAACCAGGAAGCAGGAGTCAAAGAACTGATGCCTTGAACTGAATCTGACTAAAGTTGCCAAGGAGCCAAATACTTGGGATACTACTTTTGGGAATTCATTCTGAGGTGTCTCATGTTGTCAAGGTATTGCAGATGCCCAGGTCCTTCACGCAAGACTGTTCTCTTCCTAGAAGGAAAGTAAAAACAAACCCAACAAAACCCCTACAAAAATACACCCACCCACCCCCAAACCCCACAAAAACCACTAAAAACAAATGGTTCATAGCCTCTGCACCCAGAGGTGTCTGGTCTGAGCAGGCACAGCTTTGGGAAACCTGGTGGTCCCTGCAGTGCACAGTAGAAGCAGAAGGAGCATCAGGCTGGCTTTCTCATTTCCTCATTTTGGTAATACTGCCCATGTGAACTGGGTTTTTTTTTTTTCTGGTGTTCTATTTTTATTGGGCTCCACTTTTAACTTGCAGTTATGTTTTTGTTTAATATTTTTTGTTATCTCACAAAACATATGATCATATGCAATAGGACTAACATTTAACAAATAACTGAATCAAAAGCTAAAAAAGGTGATTCAACTTACCAACTGTTGTTCAGACAAATAGAAAAATGTCATTAGAAGCACATTAAAACCAGCACAGTCTAGATGCCTACCTGAGGCAAAGACTAAACCTATGGTAAACAAACTTACATAGAACAAACACCTGCCAAGTTCCCTTCAAAGAACCGAACATCCTAAAAGGTATTTATCCTTGCATAGAAATTCTGTAGCTCTGTGTTTATCCTAAACCATTATCCCATAACTTCTTTCTCTTTTATGTTTTCTAAGAAATTATACTATAATCAAGTCTCCTTTAACTTCACCCGGGTGAAGATACCAAACCTGATTCAGGGCCCACTGAAGGCAGACCTTTTCTAACCATTTTATCTGACATGGCTTTTGGTCAAAGCACAAATGAGCTCTTCTGAGAGTTGTGTCAGACAATTTTGAAATTGTTGCCTTCTGTAAAGAGACCATTTGTTTTTAATCTTTCAAATGCTACAGCAACATCAAACAAGACTAAGGAAATAGCTTCCTGGGGTCAGGACTTATGCTGAGGCAAGCAGAATGTGGATGGATTTAGGAAACTCCACTTAACATTTCTGAATTATCTGTTAGTCCCTGTTCCAGAGACCCATGGAAGAGTTAAGAGACTGTTCCCCTAGTCCATGAAATTATTAGTATGACAGGAGTCATATATGATAGAAGCTCTTTTTTAAAAGTGATTGTAGGACTGAAGCAAATAATGTAAAGCAGTTTTGGTAATTCCAGACAAGACTCTCTTAATGCTTAAAAATCTGCTTCTCAAGTCTGAGCTTGCCTTTTTGACTGTCTAGTCAAAAGGAAAAGATTCCTTTCTTCTCATCCAGTAGTCATTCACTCATTCTTCCACCTGGATTTAGAAAGCAAAGTTTAAGTTCATGATGAGCAGAAAAGGTACTTACATGTCATGCATCCCCTGTTAGCTTTGTATCTGCTAACAGTTACATTCCTCTTGATGCAACCTGTGTACCTGTGCACAAGTGAGAAGTCTGGAGTCACTCAGATCAAACGTGGAAAAATTTTAAAGTCATATAAATGTTTCATGAAATGGAAAAATTATGTTTTACATGAACACCTGAAATACATAATTTCACAACCTCTAGTCTTTAACTCCTACTGAAAGGTAAAAGACGTTTAGGATAGTCCTCAGCTACTGGATCATCTTTCCTCTTCAGTTTGTTGGCTGTCTCTGATCAGTTTGATATGGTGCCTGACTTGGGCACAAGTGGAATTCCTTTGTTAGCTATTTATTACAGTTGTGGTGAACTGTCGTAGAGACAGTGCCAGATGTGAATCATAGCAGATTTTTCTGCTGCCTTCTATGTAAAGTTGGACACACTGAGAAAGTGTCTGCATCTCCATCACTAGATTTTCTAATGAGTTAATGTAAACATTAACTCTGTACTGTTGTTTGGTTTTGTATTTTTTCTTGAAAGGGATGTCTTGCTTATATATTGTCAAATTTTAGGTTATGAGTGAAAATGAACACGGAAAGACAAATCAAATAAATAATATGTGTGGTCTGTTAGGGGAATACAACAGCAGGGAACACTGTTATAACCAAAGTGCAGTAAGAGAGAGGGTTTTTTATGCTAAATTAAACTTTAATTATCAGGATTTCACCTGGAGCTCAGAACTTATTTCATCGGTTAAAAAGCATGCAGGTATCTTTGTGTGAGACTAACAAACAGACTGGCCAAATTTTAAAGCCTCTCATGGAAGTGACACAAATGCACAGAAATGGGAATAAATGAGTATATAGGGAAGCAACATTTCTATCCATTGTTGCAATAACTTAGATGGAAAAGGACACGTCATTAAAAGAGAAAGAGTGATAAAAGCATACAACTAGACCACTAAGTTTGCCTTGTACTTTGCCGTAAAAGCTAGGGGTCATTGGTCTGAGTGTTCTGAAAGCTTCTCCATTCAGCAGGACTCAAAAAAGCAATTCTTACATTTTGTTATGAGTCAAGCCAACAAAATGTTTTTAATGGGCTTTCAGGCTTGATTTTGGAAATATCATAGTGTCACTTATGGTAAAACTAGAACAAATAATGGGTCTGTCTTGAATATAGCCATCTCAGCCCTATTACACCATAGCAATGCCATTAGAAGCAAACTGGTTTTCCTGTACTCTCTGTCTATTAAATTATCTTCCAAAGTGATTCTTACCAGGAAAATTTGCCAAGAATATCTAAAGAATGAGTAATTGTTTATATATTACTTCAATTTCTCCATTGCAGTTTCTGATTTCCTTTCATTTGTCTTCAGCATCATATCAGAAAAGTAATTCATTTCCCCCATTTGATAAAAAATACCCTCTGTATCTGAAGGAGGCTAGTGTTTAGGTTGCATCTGGGTTAATATAATGGTAGTTAGGAGGTTATGGATTAGTGACTCGAAATTTAAAGAAATTCATCTTTTCAAGAAACTATGCTATATGAGGTATGTTGCTGGATTGGGGCTTGGGGGTTTTTTTCTGCCTTTTCTGAAGGAAGCATACTGAAATAACCCATGTAAACTGCAAGTGGGCAATTAAATTGCAATTTTCACTGAAGAAAAGTTTGAGTGAGGAACACTGTATACCATTTAGCATGGATTGGAAAACTCTGAATCTCTTTCATATCATTCTGGTGACTGAATATGACATGATGCCAAAGACCAAAGTAGTATTGTCTTGACTGCAGCTTATCCTCCATAAACTCACTTGAACTAATGGACTTTGAGAGCTAAGCTACCAGAAAGGCATACTACAGCAGGCAACCAGACTGAGATTATTCCTGAAATCTGAGGTCAGTCTGTTACAACTACATGACTGCTGAACCTCACTGACTCAAATCACAGTTTCCTGACAAGATGAAGTGTAAACCATAAACCATCTTGCTTTTTGCCAAATGGCTATAAACGGTCACAAGAGCTTTGCAGTAGATATTTCTGCAGCTGAAGCATAAGCACTCCCTGATAACAAGGGAGGACAAAGAACAGAGAAAGGGACCTGAAAAAGCTGAGACAGCTGGCAGAACTGCTTTAGTAAAGGAGAACAAGGTGAACATCTGCAAACTCCTGCATCATGGCATATGTCATCCTCTTGAGCAAGGAGTGGAAACTGTCCTCTGCGTTTGCCCAGGAGTAATCGTGACTCATTTAGGAGACACAGTGTATCCAAGCTATTACTTGCGTTTTGATAGAAATAGTAATTTTGCTTCTGCTTGTTCTATAGCAATTTGACATCTTCAGTTCTCAGTGTCAAGCTTCTTCACTGTCAAGCAAATAAATCAAAAATCTCTGTCCTATATTATTCCCTCTTTCTTCATAGTAAAAAGTGCAAGGGCTATCCATTCTGTGTTAAGAACTTTGTCTCTCATTTCTCTGGTCCTAAAAAGAAAAGAAGAAAAAAAAAAAACCCCAAACTTTAACTGTATCCAAAATGAAATATGTTCAATTCTATCTGGTGGCATCTGGGGCATTCAAGAAAACATTGTGTTCTAAATCCTTACTTGATGATTTCTTGTATAACTCTGCAAAATATCCTTTATGCACTTGTTTTTATGTTCATATGGTTTGTTATAGAAAACCAAAACTCCTCTTCCTTCTAGAGTTATTTGGGAAACTGATGCATATCTCAGGTGTTTGGAATCTGATGAAAATTCTATGCTAGTGCATAAAGCTGCTTTCTTACCAAACTGTGTCTTTGCAATAGCTAAGATGGAGTTAAACCAGAAATATATCCAGGCAGATTTATTGGGTCACTGGATAAAATGGTTATTCCTTGATGTACACTACAGTTGCGCTTTAAATTATATCTCTTCTCCAACAGCTCATGTAAAGCTTTTGTTCACTATTCACTTTCTCATTTTAAAATATCAGTTTATATAGCTTTTCCAGTTTAAGAGTAAAGAGATGGTAAATGGTGAGTAATAATTCCTAGATGTATTTATGATTCAGCAACTCTAGAAAGCAGCTATGCAAATAATAGATACTCGTCTTGTGAAAGAAGTACCAGGGTAATTTCTTAATCTTTGAAGCAGAACTTTTTAGGCAGCAGTTGCTACGTATCACTCAGTTTTGCATCCCTGATCCATTCAGTTGTCCTGACAGGATACCTTCCACACAGTTCATGTACTGGGGTGCAATCAGGACTAAAGACCTTGTCATAATATACAGTATCTTGATTCTGGTCACTCGATCGCTTTATGCATGGACAGGAGTAATTATTGTTCTCACATATAAGATTTCTTTTTGCACAAGTTTACCGTAAACATCAGATAATTATTATAAGATACTAGATATTATTATAATATTGACACTACTTGACTGAGTGAAGTTCTAGCTTTTCTTCTCCATTATTCCCAGAGAGTCCCATTCCTTCAGTTCAATCATTACTTGTCTACTGGTGTACTCAAAAGGGATTGAGCTAATTAGCAGAGGTAGCCTAGATGTCTGTAACGGAAGAGATTAAATTGTCAAAAAAATCTAAATATTCTGGTTTTTTTCTTATTATGAGACACTTAGAATAACCAATTTACTTCTAGTTGCCAATGTATTTGGCTTTGTACCCAGTATTTGTATTCAAGTATAATTGTTTTATTAAGTAGAAAAGCTTTGTTAACCTAAAAAGCTTTTGTTAGTATTTACTCTTTGTTAAATACATAACCTGCTATGAGGGAACGCTGTTTTCTGCTGTAAAATAACCTTAACTGAATTGGTAGCAATCAGTTAATGAGAGCCAAATTTAAGGTGTTTGTTCACATCCTAAGAAACAAGCAAACGTGATTTGGGTACAAGAAGAATTCTCAATGTGTTTGCTAAGTATTGGTTTGGGGTTTTTTCCTAACCAACTATTTATTAATTCTATAACTTGAGGTCTGATTTCTCCTCTGAATTGTTTTTCTATTTTTAGTCAGATCACAGTAGTTTTCACTATTCATGAGGAAGCACTCAGGGTTTTTTCAGCACAACTGCTTGAAAACAAGATAAACTGGATTCCAGAGGAGAATGCAACTTTTAAATCTAGAAAATTAGTGGTTTATAAGCAAGTAGAAAATTGATATTATCGTAGAAGTATTCTACTTTTAACTTGCTGGCATCTCTAGGAATGAGTTGACACAGAATCCTGAACAATTCTAGAGCCAGAAAGATTTGGCCTATCCCAGGAGGATCTTTAGCATTTTCAAAACTGTTCCTCCCCTGAATAGGGAAAAAAGTCTTTTAAGCATAACCATCCTTCATTCATAGGAAAATGTGAAAATTAGGATGAATTAATTAAAACAGAAGGGTTTGGGTATTCCTTTATTTCAATTCCCAATATAAATTGATTAATTTCAACCCAAAGACTTCTTTAAATGAAAAACTGGCTCCATTGATCCAAATGAAACCAAAACAGAAAAAAGCAAAACTAAATCACTTCAGTGAGATACTTTGGCACCTTCCAAACTTGCTATAAAAGATTTTTTTTAAGAGAACATCTGTCAAAACCAATTATTTCAGCACTCAGTTTTGACAGACAGACTTTTCTAAAGAATGCTTAATTGAGAAATTCCTTACCATGCCTATTCTAGATTGACATGGGAGTTGGCTAGTAGCTGGACACTGTTGAAAAGAAATATATTTCTGTAGTCAAAAGAAGAAAAGCAAGCTGGGGAGTGAGGGCATAAAAGTTAAGGTGATGTTATATAAGGTAACTTCTTTCCCAGAAAAATCTCATAGTGAGCAGAAAGCATTACTGATTTTGTTTGCTGTGATGGCAAGGGGAACTAGCATGGCCAAACTGGGATTGCTTAATGCCCTGACTGTTTCCCTGCCCTGGAAAGCATCCGTATATTATCAATATGTTCTCTGCAGGACATGGCAGTATTATATCAACATTCACAGTGCTGGTTAAAAAATTAAATTTCACAGGAAATGGGTGTCATCAATATCACATTTTGGTGAAAAAAAGATTAAAATCTAGGTTTCCCTTCACTCCATGGTATAGCCTTTTTGACACTGATGCCCAATGGAAAGTTTATGTTCTGCTAATTGCAGGGCCACAGCAAACTATATACGTGCACACAGTTGCAGAGCTTCATGTTCCTCTTGAAATACCTTAACAGGATAATTACCTTGCCAATTACAAATTAAACCTGCTTATAAAGCATCTCCCCAGTTTTAGACTGAATTTTAAAGAAAAAAAAAAGTGGTTATTTCTTGCTGCTGTTGCACCACCCACCATATTTATTGCTGCTGCTACTACCACAGCTGCCTCTGTAGCACAGGCAGTGGTAAGGTGCACTGAGAGAGACAGCAGCGGTACTTGCATCAGGAGCTATACCTGTGGAGGTGGAAAAAGTGCAATGATAAGAGCAGTATCAAAAGAGTTGCATACATGTAGGATGAGTTGGAATTTCTGCACTCCTAGGGAGAGGAAATGAGATGCTGTAGAGATTTCAAAACCTTTTTATTCCTCCAAATCAAATCCTCCTTTTTTTTTTTCCCCCTGCTAAAGCACAGCAGGAGAATAGTGATTACACTCTCCTTGTGCAATTCAGTCTTTCTAGCCACAGCCATTTTAGGGGCAGATATAATTAATCTTTTTCTTGTGCACTTGAGAATGCCTTGGGATACTCTCCAAGTCTCATCTTCAGCAGACACCTTTGTTCCCCGGGGGGAATTTATTCACTGCCACAAATCACTTACTTTGAACATCCTAATCGATACATTTCAAGAGAGTTTGAATAAATTATGCTTGGAAGCTGTGGTGAATAATTCTCCATTCAGAAAAAAACAAACTCTCCTTGAGAGGGTATGCATTATGTATAATTCTGGAACAGAACTGACAAAATGGACAGAGATACCTAGATAACTAGTTCACTGTAGCAGCTACTCTTCAGTGTGAATTTTAGGGAACAATAAAACAAAACCATAGAAGATACTCAGGTTTTTAGTGTAATGGCAGAGGTTGTTCTTTCAACCATAACAACAAAACAAATCTTGTTTCCATAGGCCTTGCTGACATTAAAGCCGTGGATGTACCAAGAGGGTAATAGATCACTTTCTCGGCCTCAGTAGGTAAATGAGAATACTGGGTTTTATGACTCTCCTTTTCTGAGGGCTTGAGGAGTGAAAGAGGACATAAATGTCAGGAGTCCCTTGTAACACCCATAAATTGATTAAATTTTTAATTTACCTCATCTTATGTAAACAAATATCTTAAGGGAAGGTGTCCAGAGGATGGGTCCAGAGTCTTTTCATTGGTGCCCAGTGACAGGACAAGGGGCAACAGGCACAAGCTGAAACACAGGAAGTTCCTGTGACCTGAACATGAGGAAGAACTTCTTTACTGTGAGAGTGACCAAGCACAGAAACAGACTGCCCAGAGAGGTCTCCTCTGGAAATACCTGTTGCAGCCTGCTGTAGGTGAACCTGTTTGAGCAAGGGTGTTGGACTAGATGAACTGCAGAAGTCCCTTCCAACCATTCGGTGATTCTGTGACTGTGTGTGTATGTGCCAGTAGGAATGGGAAGGCAAAGGAAGAATAAAGGGGTTGTAGTGACACTAAATTACTTCACTGAGCTCCAGTTTTATTTAATTCAGCCTACCAAAAGGCTAACTGAAATGAAGTCTACAGTCTTGAACTGCTGACTGAGAAATAGGCAGGGACAGAGAAGGAGTCATTAGAAATGCTGAAGTGGCTGGCATTCCTGACTACTGCAAGAAGACTCAGGCTCACCACACCTCTGCAAAGGAAGAAACACCTACAATAGAGTCAACAGAGTAGCCTCATTTACCACTAAACAGGAAGATCAGAATTTGGCCTTTTCTCACTAAAGTGTCAATTCGTTAATACAAATGATAGTTTCAATACAGGCAATTAAATGATGAGTGATGTGAATAGGAAAGGACCCACTCCAGTGAAATTGTTCTTCTGAATTAATTTGAATTTGAAAAGATCACAGAGCTGATAGAAGTGCCAATTAATTTGGGCAAAAATGAGACTATCAATCCAATGGAAATCTACCTTACTTAAATATTTGTGTTCATTTCGAATGATTGAAATAACTCTGCAAAGCTTCTGAACTTTGATTTAGAAATACCAAAGCATCATTAAAACAACTCCATCTAAGTATTTCAGGCATTACATGCAGAATAGCACCTTTCCATTGAATCAAGATGTTCTCTCCCCACTGTTTCCTGTGCTGCACTTCCAGTAATGCAGCTTCAGTGATACATGGTGGGCTTTAGGCAATGAGGCAAAACAGTGCATCAGAGGAGATAAATCTAGTGAGTGCTCCCAGCATTAGGGAAATTGATGAATCATGGCATCAGTGGCAGAAACAGTCTAATGCTGAACTGAACAAATTTGAAAGGAGGCAGGGAGAGGGGAGATTTCCCCCAACCAGAAACTTAGAACATAACTAACAAAATCTTCCCACCACTACCACACCCCTGGAAACCTGTAATGTTGCAAAAATGCTGTTTTCCAGCAGTCACAGGGAAACTTTGATTAGTCCTTGGCAGAACCACATGAAATGTTGTTCAGTAATTTATAGCAAGACACAATTGTTGGATTTTGCAGAATATTTTGTATTTTTTAAAACTCTTTAACTTTGAAATATCACTAGAAAGGCTTGTCTAATACCTGGTATGAGCAGCAGCTTATAATTTGAGTGTTTTTCTGAGAAAAAGGTGCAGTCATAGTTGTGAATATTATTGAGTAATTCACAAGTGTTTCAGGATAGAGCAGGTTATTTGGAAGGTTTTTTTATGGATAAATAAATCAAAAGTAAGATACCTGGTGACTTAACAAGAACCTGAGCAGGAGTGTTGAGCACTATCATCTGCATAATTTTTCATAAGCCATTTTTCGGTTCAACTGAATTAGATTTCCTGTCAGAGCACATGGAGTACACAACTTCTTGGTTCTCATCAGTTTCATTAACTATATTCAAATTATCTGTAATGATTAATTAACTTGAAAAGAATTGCCTGGCAACATGCCTTTAACCACTTCCTGCTTGTGGTTGAAAGCATTGCCTTGAAATGGGAGTGAAGGGTGACAGATATATTTACATAAAAATAGGGGAAAAAAAATCGCCCTCATGTTGCCATGTTCCTTCTTCCTTCAGTAAGAATTGCTCATGGAGTTGTCTCAGCCCATACTGGGGGACCTTATTCCTGCAGTTCCCTCTACAGAAGAGCATCCTTAGGTGGGCTGAAACCAAGGCTAGAACCACATGTTGGGTTTGGAAGAGGGAGGACATTCAAGGGCCTTGCAGGGGATACCAACCACAGCCAGGCACCAGTCCAGAGATGACAAAAGTAGTAATGGAAACTGTTACCCCAGCTTTAGGGGAAGAAAAGAGCAGATCACCCTCCACTAAGAGCTGGAAGTCTGGAAATTGGAAAGGCTAACAGAGAAGTTTCAGACATTCTTTCATTTTGGCAGTAGTCAGTGCTATTCGAAAAGGAAGGTGGGCAAGAGCATTCATGTTTCTGAAAGTAGATGGTACTGAAGAATCCATTGGGTTTTGTTATTTTTGATAACTCAAGAAGAGGTGCTTAACAACCTATGCTATGTTCGAACTAGGAGCAATGTACAAAAATGAGCCCCAGAAACAACATGTTTTCTAGCAAGATATTACATGCAAATAAAAATGGAGTTAATGACTGGTCTACATTTCAAAGGTAATTTTGGGAAGGTGAATTTAGATACAAAACCACACGAGGACTGCAATTTGAGGCAAAGCCCTTGGCCTACTGAAAGATCCATAATTAACTCTTATCAATAGTGTGGGAAATGAAGACGAACGTAAAACACTCTTAGAAACAGACGTGAAGTAGAACGGCATTCAGAACTCAAAGTTCACCATGAGCAGCACCCTACAAACAACATAAGCATGGCTGCCCAGTGTGGAAAAAACAAAGGAATTGTGTTGGAATTTGCCCTTAAGAAGACTTAGCAAATTTTGGGAAATTCAATGAACAGAAGAATGTTTCCATACAGTCCAAGACAGCCCTGGAATGAATTATTAATTGCAAATATATGGAATGCTCAGTTATCCAATGTTGAATGCCAATGCACAGTTAGTACAGTGCTGGAAGTGCTGACTGTATCTCAGCTACAGATACTAACAAGTAACAGAAGCAAAGGTTTCTGGGTGACTTTTGCCCCGCAAGAGGACTGATGAATAACAAACCGAGAAGGTAACTAACACCTGCAGTACTGCTGGGGAAAGTATTCCTATTAGGGCCAATATCTGTTGTATATTTCTTTTTTGTCTATAAGCTGTTTTCCTTTCAGAAGAGGCTTCAGGTGGCCTCCAGTGGAATGGTAGTCTGAAGACCTCTGCCTCCACATGCTCTGTGAGTGCCACGTGTGCCTGCTGTATCAGCCTTATTTGTTCTACATCCGTGAGCTCCTCTGTACAGCACAGGGCAATTCTTCATCAATTGTCTCCAAGCATAACTGAGTAACTCTACTGGGATTTTTTTTGTTCTCCTTGTCTGTAATGTGGAATGAAGCCACTCCAAGAGATATGCATTAGAACTAGCAAGGACTGTAAGGCTAACGTTAGGCGTGCTGACTCGTATCGAGTGTGCTGGGAAGAAATGCTGAGGGTTTTTTTCAGTTGTGTGTTCACTGAATGTGCCAAAACTTTGCAAGATGCATGTGTCAAATATAAAACATAACATGAGAACATAATTTAGTTTGAGAGCTCTTGAAACAAAACAGTGGTCTCTTTATGGAGAAATATTGAGAAATATTAAACATTGTGTTTAATGTCCCTCTGTAAAGCCTCTGTTACTACTTACCATTGCCTTTAGTTGCACACCATTCAGGTATCAACAAGGAAAGACATAAAGTAGGTCTCTGACTCCGCACAGTTGTGTTAAAATATTCATCTTTTTCCTCAAAGGATAAAGATTTATTTAACTGTAGTAAATGTAATGGTTTTTGCTTCATGAAAGAGCTAGAATGTCAGAGGAATCTCTGATCCACATCGTGAAACCTTGGAAACCAGCAGTATGAAACAACCTTATGTCTAATGCTTAAAGCATAGATAACTTTGCAGTAAATAAAAATATTTCCATGCAGCTTTCTGTAACATGCATTTTTTAAAAGATTCTGTCTCCAAAATTTCTTAAACCTAAGGGGTTTAAGAGTTTGTTCAGAGTTTTTCGGCTTCTTCAGAATGAGAGCCTCATCTTCACTTTGCCTCAAATTGGAGAAACTTTTAAGAGTTGGTTCAGTGAACAAAGCATATTATAATGACCGGATATTTTTGAAAGTCCTATCATACAGAACATGTACTTTCCATAAGAGGAAAGACAGACCTTAGTCCATAAAAAGCACGGCTTGCTAGTAGTATTGTGCCCTAATTTCCAGTTTACGCACTCAAAAAAAAGGCTTCATTATTCTTTTATTGTAAAGGGGTTTGGAAGAAAAGATGCTAGAAATAGGTAGGATAGAGATTTTAAAGCAACTGATTCCATATTATGTATAAATATTATAGAATAACATACTCTACCTTATGCCTCAGTAGAATCAGCTGAGGCAAATAAAAATGGGACGTAAGAATTTTGACCTGAAATGAAGGCTAGATAAGGCCCTTCAGCTGGATATTTTGAATTTTTATGTTTTAGGGGAGTAAAAAAAACACGAACCACCTCTAAAGAAACCTTGTTTCTAATTGTTGCCTTTTTTAAAAACAGACTGAAGTAGTCACTGATACTAAACCTCCTCCTTAGCCTGATGCAAAGCTTGGTAGCTTCAACCATATTTTCTAGTTTTATTGCGTAACTTGTTTCTCCTCCCCAAAGCATGTGATGAAGCTGCACAGTTGGCAGGACTGGATCTAGCCTAAACACTCCTGACATTAAAAAAAAAAAAAAAAAGTACAACCACAGAGGGGTCTAGCTCTGCTAGGCTCAATATAGTGGGGCTAGAAAGCAAGCACTACTCTTCTTCAACATCCTTTCCCAGCAACATCCTTCCCCCTTTGCCTCAGTGACTGAAAGTAGCTCACAGTTGTGGCTGGAAAAACAGGAATTTATTGTTCAGTGGTAGGCTATCCAGCCAGGCCATACTGCTGAAAGCTCTTCACATTCATCTGGTTTCTGACTTTTCCTTTCAGTTTCCTAAGCTGATGATACATATGAGACCTTGCTGTGTCTTTCTGTCACTCTCTCTCCACTAACTTCATGTATGTCATTCAATTTCAACCAAATGACAGGTCAAACTTTCAAAGAAAATTTCAAAGGCAGAAAATTAACCCAAGTGCCTGGGAAAAAATCCAACAACCAAGTGAAGGAGAGAGGTCCTTCTAAAGCTCTTGTGGAGAGAAACACAGAATCACAGAATCGTCACAGAATGGGAAAGATTGGAAGGCACAAGAGTGGGTTATCTGGTCCAGCCTCCCTGCTCAAACAGGGTCATCCCAGAGCACGTGGCACAGGATTGTGTCCAGATGGTTCTTGAATATCTCCAGTGAGGGAGACTCCACAACCTCTCTGGGTAATCTGTACAAGTGCACGGTCACCCACACAGTAAAGAAGTTCTTCCCCATATTGAGGTGGAACTTCCTGTGCATCTGTTTCTGCCCATTGCCTCTTGTCCTATTGCTCAGCACCACCAAGAATTGCCTGACTTCGTCTTCTTGACACCGTCCTTTCAGATACTTACAAACATTGACAAGGTCCACTCTCAGTTGTCTCTTCTTGAGGCTAAACAGGCCCATCCTGTTCATATTTGATCTGCAAGCTTAAGCTTTACTGGCCAACAGAGTTGGTATAAACCCAAGCTGCTGCAAGAGCTGCTGTGACTGAGAAGGTCCTCGGAAGGAACTGGTGTGTGAGCTCGCAGTACAACCAGGCTTTGTACTCAAGCTTCTTCCCAAGCTTCCCGTGTTCCCCATCCTCTTACAGATCTCACAGCGAGGTCCTGCTTTCAAAGAGAGTTTAGAACAGAATTCAGTGTCCAAGTCATGGTATAGCTGAATGTCTCAGAAAGGGCAAATCGTGGGGAAGGTGGAGTTTTAATCCACTTATGCTGTCCTTAAACATACAGTCAACAAGCTGTCCAGAGTTATTGCACAGTTCTTTTAAATCAAAACATTACCTTGTCCTCTTATTATTATAGACATAATTTTTCTAAAATTCAGCAAAACCCCCCTACCTGTTTCACTTGCTGGAGAATATATATGCATCTTTCTGCAAAGCTCTGTAGTTTTTTTTAACATTATGAAATACTGGACAAAAGGATGCCTATGGACCTCCTCTCTGGAGTCAGTCATCTGTGTGGCAGTAACAAGGACAGCAGGCTGTACTGCCAGTGAGCAGAGCTTTTATTGGAACAGGGTGCTATACCAGACATTCACATCAAGCTTCACTTGGTGATGTCACAGCGGTTTTTCAAGAGATCTTGTCTGCTGATCTTCAGGGATCTATTTATCTAAATAAAGTTGGTTTACTCTATCCCGTTGCATACTCTAGTGGAAAAGCTACTTTACAGTAACATAGTTGGTGATTGCAAACCTGCACTAATGCTCATTGTAAGAGTAGAGAGCTTGTAAATGAGAGAGCGTGACACTTTCATACCAAAATTTGCATGTTTTCAGAGATTTCAAAGGTTTTAAGTTTTCACAACATGTTTTCAGTCCCTTGTGTTTTAGCAGATTTTTTTTTTTTATGTTGGTACATAAATAGATTAAGAAAAATTGTGAACTTCATATTATGGGAAAGTAGTTTTAAGTTCCATCCTTTAAACTTTAAAAAAATGAAGTGTTAAAAGTAGACCGTTTATGTAAGTCTGTTTTGTAATTCACTTAGAAGTGGTCTTCAAGAGGTTTGGATGTATTATGCTCTTTTCTGGGCAACGAATAATTCACAATTCTTTTTTCCTTCTTAAGCTTTGAAAAAATGTGGTAGCACCACAGCCTTCCCTAAGCACATATTGGTTCAAGTATACCATCATACAAAGACAATGAGGAACAAATTAACTTCTTACTATTATTGTCTGTCCTCCAAAGCAAAATGTCCTTTCCAAGAAGGAAAAATGCTGGATTCTTTCTATGCAAAATTTTATTTAGCATTTGTAGACATTTTAGAAGAGTTTACTCACATGCTTGATAGAATTAAAAAGCTAAAAAACAAAGGAAGAAAAACTGGTATATTGTTTTTTAATATGTAAGTTTTCCATGCAGCAATAACTGTCAGATTCTGCAGGAAGACATAATTTATTATTTTCTGTTGGTGAATATGAAAATACATGCACAGCTTGCTATAAAAATTTGTTTTACTGGGATGGTTGGAAATTTTTATTTTTAAAATTGACACATATGCTGGTTTAAAGGTAAACCAGCAGGGGAAATGAACTCAACTCAAAGGAGAGATTATAAGTCAGAATAACAATTTAATAAAATAATACAGTAAATACAATTATACAGACAAACAATTGGTTTTAACCCACAAAACCCAAACGTATAACCCAGCACCCTGGGGCATGAACAGAGTGGTGTTCGTTGGGCCCCCTGAGTCCAAAGTAAAAGGAGAGGGAAAAAGCCTGTTGGTGAGAGTGCTGTTGCAGTCTGGTCAAGAGTGGTGATTGCAGTTCAGTCGAGAGTGGTGGTTGCAGTCTGGTTGAGAGCAGTGATCTGCAGTCTTCCTCTGGATCCCACGAGTGGTTAAAAAAAGTCTCAAGACTCTAAGATTATATATCCTCCAGTTCAGGCAGGAATGCCCAGTACCTCCCTCAGGGCAGGGAGTTCCACAATGGGTGTGAGGACAGGAGCATCCTCCTATCTCACAGGCCTCTTAACACCTAGTTTATAGCCTGAGGAGTCAGGCTCTATGGGCAGAGGGTGTAAATAGTCTATTGAAAACAGTTTCTGGGAAATGACATGGGAGGCTATAGAAAACAGTTTTGGGTTACACCCATACAGTGATGAACTGGTCCCAGCTGTTCTAACTAGGACAACACATTTTAAAAATGGCAATGGGAAGAGAAAAGAGAGGAGAAGAAATCGTAGTGGTTTTTATTTCTTTGAACCTTCATACATCCCTTCCAATGCACAACATGCTAACTAGTTTTGGGGACTTTTCACTCTAGTTTCAGAACACCTCAAGCCCTCTGCCTAGGGAATCTCTATGGATTGAGAGATACCACTTTCACTGTCAGGCATTTTCTGTATAATTTAGACATTTATGGCTTTCTTTTGCTTTCTACTTGCATTATACCTCTCTCTTTAGGAGAGAGAGACATCAGGTGTCCACTACCTGATGTTGTAAAGTACCAACAAACACATAAATTTGTGGTAGTTGGAAAGTGACCTGTGATTAGCTCTGGAGAAACCCATTCTTCCCAGAAAGCTAACAAACAAGACACCTGTGGGGATTCAGGCAGCTGAAGTAGATTCTTAAGCGATGAAGTACACAAAGGAGGTACACAGTTTTCTACATGGGAATCATTCCAGCCAGGAAAGGGATAAAACCAGGACAGGGGAAAGGAAACTTGCTTTCTCTCACTGAAAAGTAGAAAGCTCTTGTAATGGCAAGGAGATTTAATCTGGAAGTCCGATTTCTCTTTTTATCCACAAATCTCTTTGTTTCCTGTGCTGCCTAGTGATATTGAGAGATGAGTTGTAGTGAATCTTTCTGCAGCAGCATTAGTCACATATCTGCCTGCTATATTGCTCTGCAGGTTATCAGTTTCACAGCAGAGCTGACAGACATCTTAGCCAGGCAAAGACAGTGACCTCAGGGGAGGGAAGGAAAAGAGGCAATGGAAAAGGAACTGAGCTAGGACACTGGCTCAGGTCAGGAGGAGGTGGATGGTCCCATGAAAGTCTGTCACTCTGCTATCAGCTGAGTCCATCCTGTACCACTGCACTGGGTTGTTGCAGGTGAGTACAAATCAGAGCTCAAAGAACACAGTGTCATCTTTTAAAAACCCTGTGGTCCTTTTTTTCTGCTGTCAGAGAACCTTAGAAGCAAACAGCTTCAGAGTCTAGTCTGGTGGCTTCCACTGCACAGAGATGCCTCACCTTTTCCATGAGATCTAGGTTGAATTTTTATATATTTGACCAATATAAATATTGTTGCAGAAATATTTACATTGTTAACATATAAATATGCTTCAAGGCACACAGTAGTTGAAAGCTCTGTGCCTGTTCTATATATCAAAAAAGCTTTCCATTAAAAGTTTGAAGCTTTTCAAGCCACATAGCTTGTCATCTCTTTGACATCCACTCCAATTTCTTACTCCAAAATAGTTCTAATCCAAGATTTAGTAAGGTAAATTCACTTCTTTTGTCTTCCCTTCATATTTGTTTGTTATCTTCCCATTTTGCCACTCTTGTCAGCTGTTCTTTTTTATTCCATGCCAGTTTTTCCTGGTAACTTGCTGAATAGCAGAAAGAGATAAAAGAGCCCTTGATAGCTCCTCTCAATGACTGTCCTGTGCTGGTGGCTCCTAGCTCTCTCTGGACTGATGAAGCTCTAATCGTCTCAAAACCAGCAGTAAGAGGCACACATCCACAAACCATCCTGCTACTAAAGAAAAAGTGGAAAACCCTCACATGTGATAGAGCAGGAAGGACGTGAAGCTTAGTAGTAGCAGATGGAAAAGTGAGTGTTGCTGCATGGGATGTGCAGCTAAACCAAACATCATTAAACACAGAACAAGCAAGTACAGTGAAAGATTCAGACCAGTAGAAATATAGGATTTCAGACAACAAACCTTCTCCAAGCATGGGAACAACAGTTGATTCTAATAGCATGTGCCAGTGTGGTGGAAAAGAGCATGTCCCTTGCACAGAGTAGAATTGGTCTCCTCTCCTTTCCTCAGACCAGAAAGCATTAGCACTAACTAGAGGAGCAGAAGTATCAGGAGCTTGCTATACGTTTAACAGAAGTAGCATAGCTTGTGGTAGGGAATGGAGATTCATTGCTGGTGGGTATGCACTCTGTCCAGTCTCTGCCAAGGGCAAATATTCCTTTAGTTCTATGGTCATGAAATTCATAATGTGAATGTGAGTGTTCTGTAATGTGAGCACAACAAGGCCACCTGGGCAATCCCTGCCCCTCTGTTTCATATTGGAAAAAACCCATCTGCATGTACTGCTTGGATTCACCTTCTCTCACTATTCCAAGCCATCCAGAAAGACCTTAAGGCTGTTTCTACCTCATGCCACCTTCTGCTCCTCTCTCTCTCAGTCATACCATGTTAACCAAATACCTTCTCCCCACCATACTAATCTCTTGATTTTGTTTATTAGACTTTTTTATTATTATTATTTGTGAAGATGGCTGAGGAAAGGAGAGCTGAAACACACAGAGATCATGTCAGAGGATACCTCAGAAGTCAGTCAGTGTAACTAAAATCAACGTGACTACCAAATATCCAGTTATTTCAAAAAGCCTATATTAAGGAAAGCTTTCTGAAGCTACTTCTGTTCAAATTTGAGACTACTATTTCAAGAAGGAATTTGAATAAAAATAAGGAGCTTTGGAAGAAGAGGATGCAGGTCTTCATTTTACAGTGAAAATGTAGATTCTGTCATTTCAGAGACTAGAACCATGTCCAATGTGGTTTCAGAAAAGCTCTTCTCACACTTAAACAATTTTCTTAATGCCTTCCTTTTTCTTTTCAGCCCATAGTAGCATGTGCACCATAAACAAAGGTTGTGTACACTTATTTCATTAAATGCTGCCATTTCTGCAGATGAAAATTTTCCAGAATAGTCTTATCTACTGAAAAAGTAGTTAAAAAACATTAAAGCTTGTTTGATACTTCGATTGCATTTGCAAATCTGTTTGCCCTCTGTTAGCTCCAAGTTTTTGTGCTAGGCCTAGGACTTTTTTCTTAAATTTCTGCTTAAATTTGTACAGAATCTGTGTAGATCACATGATCCCCAAATGACATCTGGCATTTTACATAGAGAAATGGCTTTGAGCACAGAAAAATTTATTCAGACATTACAGTGCTAATGCCAGCAGTAAAGCTCTCTGTGTTCTCAAGTGTCTTCTCAGTGTCCTCTTTATGAGGAATGTCAGAGACTTTCCTCAGAGACTAAACACTTCTTTCCAGCAATATGTCAAGATCTGTGTTTCCTCACTGTGAGGAAAGTATCTTTTCAGCTTTCTAAACTGTGCTGGCTTCATGTGTCTTAAGTCAGTGGAAGCCATCCTGGTGACAATGAATAGGTATATAGATGTAGTGTAAAACAGCATTCTCAGATGTTTTTCAAACACTTACCAATAAAAACAATATGCTTAAAAAAAGATAAAAGGTTTCCTGATGAGTTTTACATTATGCTTTTTTATAAAATGTTCCTGAAGACTGTTAAGTGCTCTTAATCATAATTTTAGTGCAGCTTCTTAAAAACCACATGCAACCATCTTTTCAATAATGCATTACTGTCAGGCTTAATGTTTTGTTACTGAGCAGTAATGTCTGATTCATAAGTACAAATTCCTATCTATTTGATGATGCAAAGATTTAAGCAAGGCTTCCTCAGGATACCAAGTTCACCATAAAATAATAAAAAGAAATCTCAGACATCCTTTATGAGTACAGAAGCTGTCTGGTAAAGTCATAAAAAGAATATTACTGTAAAAAAGACAAGGATTTTATAGTGTTCAGCCAAATTGCACAATTTCAATTTAAATGAATATTTGCATAGCAGTGTTCTACCCTAAATAAAACCCTTAATGTCCAAATATTTTCTACTAGTAGTCCACAAAATTTCTTTTTATTTCAATTCTATAATGGATAAAATGTCCACTTTATGACCTTCTCAGAGCTTGTTTTGGAAGACTTTAGAAAGAGTCAGGCATCTCCAGATCAAAAGACCTGACAAGATAAAGATGTCTGTAATGTAGCAACGCTGCACATCTTCAGATTTTTTGCTGAGTTGCAGTAACTAATAGAAGAGCAAGATGTTTTACTGTAGATGCTCAAGTCTTCAGTTCTCTGCAAGCAAAATTCAGTAGGTGCAATAATATACTGTTCTTCGAGCCAACAAGTATACGAAACTTACAATTTCAAGAGTTACTATCTGAAGATGGCCTGCCATTAATACAAGAAGAATGACAGCAAGGGGGCTGTGCAATGTCTTGGGCACTGCAAGCTACTGAAGAGAAAGAAATTCGCTCCATGGTTCTGCTGCCTTGGTAATCAGTATGAGACCATCAGAGTTAAAATCAACAGTTCATACAGCTTGATGTAGCAGCTAAGCTTTTAAAATTAAAAGCTATAATATATGCATGCCTTTTCTGGGCTGAATTCAGCATGTAAAACACAGAATCTGTGTACTGGCCTATATGGCACATCAGCATGGGGTATGCGATATGAAGTTCTAGTTACAAATAGTGTGTCAACTTCTGTCTTGATTCAGACCTTCTTACTCTTCACAATTTTTTTTAACCTAGACATGGTGCAAAATGAAGTTTTTGAAGAACCCAGAAAAGCAAATTCTGACATGACTGCTGTTAACCAGAATAGTTTTTAGAAAGTGCCTTGTGTATTGATCTTGCCTTCCAAAACACAAATTCTTAAAATGCAAACATTTCAAACTTCCCATACTGCTTCAATTAATTGCAATTTTCCATGTAGACTATATTTAAATCAATTAAGGTACAGGTAAGGTTTCATTGTTGGCAATAGCTTCTGATTATTCTGTGATAGACTACAGATACATTTAAATAAGTAAATAGAACCCAAGGTAACTGAATTACACCTCTTTTGGTAGACTTCTTCTTCTCTATTACTGTATACAAATTTATTTGTGAATTACTGAGTGGCTTTCAGGACTTTGTGGCAAAAAGGAATGTACCCATGTCGTGCCTTCTCTCGTGCAGAGTAACTAGTATGAGTACCATTGCTCTGTGATGGCTGTATAAGCGGTCAGCAGCACTTAAAAGGGTGCCCATGGTTCTGCTGTTTTGATTTCACTACTCATTCAGCATTGCAAGGAGTGTATGGAAATCTTTTTAGCTCAGAGATATCTTGTGGTCCATCTTCATTTAGCTTGTGGTACCTTTTAAACACTCCTACAGATGAATGAAGACAGCACAAATAAAAAATCAATGTTGTGTTAGGGCTATCTTTGCATTGCAAGTACAGCACACGCATCTGTGAGATTCTTTAACTGGCAGCTGCATCCAAACTGTGTTGCATGCTTCTGTTAATCTAGTGTGTTCTTAATAAAACTATGGATTTATGACATACAGCATATCACACTGTGGATTTAAAACATAGCATATCACAGATCATTAAACATATCATAGTCACATTCTCTGAGGGTTTCTGCTTAGTGTTTCAAGTTAAAAAGAGGTTTGTATATTAAAAATTCAATAAGGCACTCTACTACTTCGAAAAAATAACCCAACAGTATTTCAGAGTTGTCTCTGTCACTCTCCCATTGACTGTTTTAGGAAACTAAAACCCAAGCAACCAATCAAATCTAGTTATGCCCACACAACTCATTAAAAAAATTAAAGGAAGTGCTAATGTAACTGTTCTTATGAATGTTGACATTTTCCAAATATGTGGCAAATCCAAAATGGTAGTTGAAAGTCCGGAATCCACAATATACAAAGCTTTCCACAGTGTGCATTTTGGTTCTTACAGTGAAGCCTGGATGGGATCTTAAATGAATAGTGTCTGCCTTAGTACTTAGGGTTTGAAGGCTTTCAAAATCCCCAAACTTAAAAACAATTCTTGTTAGAAATCCATGTGCCAAATGAATGCCAGTTAAGACAGTGAAAACATCAAGTATGGTTAAGAGATTTATAGAGTCACATCCAGGGCTGAAATAAGCTGGTATAAGGTATGAATTTATGTAAGGTTTTGGTCCTTTATTGTCAAAGTCAAAAGAAGTAATGTGGAAGAACTGATGTGATAGATCACAAAAAAAAAAAAAAAAAAAAAAAAAAAAAGAAAAAATATTTTAAGTGCTAAGTTTCTTGCCTGCAGAGTAAATCACCCTCTATATCCTTAAGTCATTGACTGCACCTTTCTGATGCAAGGTGAACTTTCTTGTCTATTTCAGAAGTTAAAAAAAAGACTGATTGCTCTAGCTGATTCTGCACCAATTCTGTCCTGAAATCTAAGCCATTATTTGTCCTACCTCCAACAAAAGACAAAGTACCACTTCCTTGCTGTATAGAATGGTGTGTGTTTATCTGCACCGTTATATAATCTCTGTTTCAAAACAGCCATTAGGTAATGGTTCCAGAAGATATGATAAAAAAATTCTCAATCCCCAGTGTAGTTTCAGGATGTTTGCTGACTTCATAGTGCATGAGCTTCTCCAGAGAATGCCTTCACAATCCTGACAGGGGAACAAAAATGCCTACAGGAGGGTCTGTGCAAGGGGAAGCTCCAAAATGAGCAGCGGGAGCTGGATGGGACAGTGCCAAAAGTTCTGATAACTTGTAGTACTGTAATAACAGGCTTTTGAGGCTAGGGGGAAAAAAAAAAAAGAAAGGGGGAAAAAAAAGCTTACTCTTGCTTCATCAGAAGATAGACATCAAATGAAATGATTGAAATGATGCAGCCTGTGTTTTTTGCTATGTCCAGCTCCTTGGGAATTTCTAGGGAAAACACTCTAAAACCTAGATAAAACCTAGCACAAGTCCTGCAGGAGGTGGAGAGGTAGGGAGGGGCAACCTTTCAGAAATTACCTTCTTTTCATCTTGTAGAGATACTCTATGGAATTTGAAAGGACTGAAGTCTGTATTCAATAGGGCTGCCCAGGTAATAAACCAAATGATTCTTCTGTGAGTTACTTCTTTTGAGTTCTCTTCCAAAGACAGTGCTCTGTACACAAGGGGCTTCTGTAATAATTATCCCCAAGAACCCAGGGGAATAAATGGTGATTGTCTGAACAAAGAAATAGATCCTTGTGCCATCATTTCCAAAACTGACAGGAAGCTTTACTCGGAATAGAGGGGTTTTTAGTTATCATATTCTTCTAGGACTACAAGATTGAAGATAAACACAGGATTACACAGACTTTCTTGCTCTGCAGCTTATAAGAGCTACCTGCCTCATAACTGGTAAAATAAACAGTTGTGGTACTCCTGGGTTCCTTTCCTCAACTGCAGAGAAGGGACAGCAGATGTTCTGTGAAATGAAGTCCTTCATGATTATGAGATTGCTCAAAGGGCCATAATATCTACCACCCCCAAGAGAATGAGTCAGACAAGCAAGCTGGAATCCTATTCCTATTTCCTATCAGCACAAATGGATATCATAAAACTGTTAGTAAACCATGCCACCAAATGGAGGCAAAGAACTAGATGCAAAACTGACAGAAGAAACTGATACCTGTGACGTGACGGTCTGAAAGATCGTATATAGAGAACCAAGGAGAAAAACTGTTCCATTTGACAAAGGCCCACCTTCACCACGCAGCATTTTTGCCAAGCTAGAGGGTATCAGGAAGAATGAAAATGATGTAAAAGCTAAAAGGCAAACTGAAATCTTGGAGACAGTACGTACTATTTGTACTATCCTAGAAGGTCTACTCAATATCAGTTCACAACATTCTACTCCTTCACAATTATGTACTAACTTTTACACTCAAGTACAGAAAAATAATTCATCTCATCATTTACTTGCTGAATTAAAGATTCTAAATTTCTTTTCGTGCCTGGGACCAAGGCACCAAATATAAACCCTCTGTCTACAGTTCAGGCTCTAAATATAGCCAAGAATTAAGATATTGCTCCTTCTGCAACCTAAACAATCTAATTACTGTTTTGCATAGATGACACCTGGTATTTGCAAATAAAACATGAAACATGAAATCTAACCAAAATAAGCATGAGACTGAAGTTTCCACCCATCCTACTTCATCCTCAGTAAACGTATTATAGCTTTGCATCACAGGGTGGATTTTTCACATTTCTTATAGACTTCAGCTTAGAAGCTGTCTGAGAGAATGTAAAGCAAATAGAAGAACAGCACTGATAACTTTGACTTCAGCGAGTGGTTAAGCCAGTGGAGTGAACATGTGCACTGAGGACACTGTCCCATTGCTTGGATTTTCAGCCTCATGCTTTTATTGATCAGCACACCAGTCATTCCAAGTGAAATCAACATTTGCATTGTGAGATACAGCAAGGTTTAGGGGGAATGCCAATGTCAATTGTGGAAAGGACAGAATCTGAAATGGAGTAAATACAACTTATTCCCACTGTGCCAGTAAGATCTTTCCTCATTATGCTTGGAAGCTAAGGCTAGTCCTAGTATACAGTATCCAAGTTTACAACTAGTTTCAAAATATACCCCACTGCAGCACTTTGCTGGCATTGTAATTAATGCTTTATCATACATATTATACTAGAGGTAGAATGCAAACTCTCCTTGGATGTATATACAGGATTTGGGGGAGTTGCTCAAATCTTAGGAAAAAATTCTCTACTGTGAGGCACTGGAACAGGTTGCCCAGAGAAGTTCTGGATGACCTATTGTTGGTGTTGTTCAAGACTAAGTTGAATGGGCATTGAGCAACCTGGTCTAATGAAAGGTGTTCCTGTCCATGTCAGGGGGATTGGAACTAGATGATGTTTAAGATCCCTTCCAACCCAGGCCATTCTCTGATTCTCTGATTCTTTTCTTTTATATCTTTCTTTCTTTTTCAAATACAGCCTAAAGAGATAAGTATAACTGTACATGCAATCAAGGACTTCTCTCTTCCTTTTCTAAATAATGCATGGTCAGAAAGGGGATGGATTTTATCCCTTCCCATACTCCAGAGCAGTCAGCATTGCAAAACAAGCAGTCCCACTCTAAAGACTGGCTAACCTGTGTGCTCTGTGCCTTGGAGGAAACCATTTCTCCTGAAATGCTCTACAATGAAGAGTCATGTTTCCTCACAACTCTGTCCTGCCAGACTTGCAAACCTCTGAAACAGTTGGCCGTGGCAGTCCAGATCACAAGATGAATGTTGGAGAATTTTCAGTGGTTGAATTGCTGGGCAAGATTGAGGGTGTGAACCATTCCTGTGAAAACCCACTTCTGACTCTGACCCCCTCTGTTGTGTGCTGTGTGTTGGGAATTGCATTTGCAGATTTTACCTTTCTGCAGCTGCACAACTCCCATCTGTTTCACCATCATATGCTGATGGCGTGAGCAAGAATGGAAGAAAGTGGTCCCCATACTCTCCTTACCTGCCTGATGTACTGTTTCTTCCCTTGCTGTGGTCCAAGTGGTCACATCTTCCCAAGGTGAACGAGACAGGGACTTGAAGCAAGTTAATTTTTTTTCCCTTTCTCCTCTGGATTAAATTTAAATCATGCCTGTTCTTTTATCCAATTCACCAAGTACTTCCTCAAATGCTACTGCCAACATAGAGAAGGGGACAGCTCAGGTGAGGGAATGAGTGACTGTGAGCTGGGCAGGAGAAAAGGGAGAGAGGTATGTATTTCAGAGGCAGGAGCATCTTGTGGTGTGTTAAACTTATTTTGAAACTACAGCAAAGTCAGCAACTGTCATCATCATGTCTGAATGGATAACCTTCATCCTGGCCCCTTTGTTTATAGTGCAACAGATTCTAGCCATAGTATATTTTTAATATATAGCTAAAACTGTGTAAAAAATGCTTCACTTCAGGTATGTGGTTGGAATGGAACAAATACCTAAATATGGGTAATTTGACTCATTTCTGAAACTAATAAATTTCGTTGTGTTTTTTTGGTTATACAGATATTTCTAGAATCTCTATCTTGATTAAAAGAAACAAATGTTCTTTTGTTTCTTTGGAGTCATTGCACTTGCTGAAGCAAATATCATTCACAGGCATGACACAGCTATCTATGAAATAATTTAACTGCATCATGCACATTCAGCAGAAGTTCAGTACTGTAATTTGGAGAAAGTGACTCCGTGCTGTCACTCACTCTCTGAGCTACATATGATGCTGCAACACATTTTCCTTACTTCCAATCTGTCATAAAAATATGGGCAGTTTTCCAATTATGTCAGAGTATCCCTTGTTAACAACACAGGTTTACATCTGATAAGAAAAAAAGGTGTGTGTGGGGGGGTTGTGTGTCATTTTAATCTGTAAGAGCAGCTATAAACCATAAGAAGTAATATCAATAGCATAAGCAGGTGCACCCACCATGGGTAGTTAAATGGTTCTTCATCGTTTGATTTGACCAAACACTCCAGAAATTACTTGATTCTGCTCAGTGACAGTGTAAATGGGAAAAGTAGTAATTTCAGCACTAAGCTGAAATAACCACCAACCTTGAGTTTTGAAGCATGAGTTCGAGTTCTGAAGCTTAGTATCCTTACTACGTGTTGTGTGAAAGCTGTCTAGAAGGACACTATTACAGAATAAAATCTTCAGGAGTTTTAGCAACCATGTAAATGCAAACTCTCACAGCTGCTGCCTGAATGCATGTAGGTGGAGTGGCACATCCCTTGTTTGTCTGTGCATGGTGTACGCAGGTGGCAAATCAACCAAGTTTGCCTTTCCCCAGCACTCCTGGCTGTAGCAGGATGCCCTGGAGGTGTGGAGCACAGAGCATGCTGCTCACACCAGACCATTTTCTACCCACTTCTGTTTTAAACCAGGCTCCTTTCCACAGTAAGCTGTTAGAACTTTTTCAAAGGCAAAAGTACTAAATTTGTTCTAATTTATGTGTTTGTACTAGCCATTACTCTAGGAAACTTATAGTTGTTGTACAAATATGTGAACCATTAGAAGGATCCTGATATCTAAATCTCCCTAAATAACATAACTTAGCAATAAATCTTTAACTTCTTTTGAAAATTCGATAATGCATGGTGTACTACTTCCAGCTGCGTATTTCAAGTCACCGGAAAGAAAAATATCTTGGCCTAATAAAACCTAGAAAAAACTGGCAATGAACAAGAGAAAATCTGTGACAAGAAAATTGTCACAAAGTTGGAGAAGCATTTTAGAAATACATATTTATCATTCATTTTATTTACAAAGAAGTAGCAAGCCTCTCAGTTATGACACTTATAACAATCTTGGCTCTTAACAGACAGCTATTAGTGCCTATATAATATCACTTACATTAATTTCTTTGGTCCAGCACTGACTAAAGAAGTAAAAAAGTAAAAAAGATCAGTTTCCAGCTCATGTTTAAAGTCATCCCACTGTATTTTTAGTACAATGGAAAGAGCTGTGATAGTCTTATGGTAAGGAACAACTCGGTCTTTCCCAAGTGCTACACAAGCTGTGTGCCTTGCTGTTCAAAACAGTGATAATAAACAGTCCTTTGAGCCCAGCCAAAGCGTTAAGAATAGGCGTGATTCAACAACACAGTAGTGTAAGTGTGTCACTAAAATGTGGTCTTTTGGAAGCTGCCTTTAGCACAGTAGAACTATTACTTGGCCAGCTCAGTTGATGGTCATGTGCTTTTGTTGCCATGAGCTGTAAAAATCAGCTGAATCAGAGATTGCTGTAGAAATGTGAATGTCGTTTATGACGGTCTGTAGTAATTCTGTACATCTCTTATGTCTGTGTTCTTATAGCCACTTGGGCACTGAAGTAGCTGAAATGAGAAAGAGGCAGCAGTCACAAAATGAAGGAACATCAGCTGTGTCTCAAGCACCTGGAAACCAAAGGCCCAACAACACATGTTGCTTTTGTTGGTGCTGTTGCTGCAGCTGTTCATGGTATGTCCTGTAGTATATTTGGTTCCGTATCCACCACAGGTAAACAATGAGAATGGAAAGTATGAAGCACTGGGAACGTGCAAACTTGTGGGAGAGGAGGCACAACTTAACTTTTTACTTAAAAATTTGATTTAAAAATTCCCAAATTTGGTTGGACATCTTCTGAGGGGGAAGAGGAAAGAATAGTAAGTTCAAGCTATATTTACCCTACTTAAACCATAAGTGAATGAGGAAATTTCAGTTGTAAAATTCCCGTGTGTGAATGAGAGACTTGATACTGAATATTTTATAGTTTGCATCAAAATATTTTTTTCTGCTTGTACTTTTGATATTGCAGTTCTCTGCATTCAGAAGGATAAAAAGGAGATGGTCATAAATGTGAATATGTGGTATCCCGTTATACTACTTAGTTATTGAATAATACATTTTCTATAAATCTGAAAATACAAGCCTTAAATTCCACTTTAAAATGGTGTGGCATAATTTTAGTGGCGGGGAAAAAAAGGCTCAAAAATTGTGGCTGCTTGTCCCTTAAACAAAGAGTTCACTTGAAATGTCAAAAATTTAAAGTCAGTTTCAGAAATAGCTTTAAATTCTCAGTGTCTTGAGATGCATCAGGTCTTTATTTCTTACTTTTTTGAACACAGTATTGAAATGCAAAGTTACAGACATGCAGTACTGTTCAGAGCCTGTGCATCCTATTACCTAGACAGTTCAGTTTTTCTGTAGTGCTCATTCTTCTGTGTATCTGTGTTATTTTCACTTGAATCAGCCATCTGGCCCCAGTCTAAAATCTGAGGCTATTTGCCCCAGAATATTTTAAAATACATACCAGCATTTATGCACAAGGTACAAAATGGGACAGCTTTTTTCCAGGATGCCACATCCTGGAAGCAGTAGCAGGGTGTTTCTGCCTTGGCTGTTACTTCCAGTTTCATCCAGAGGCAGAGGATATTTGGAGCAAGGATGAGAAAGAGCTCATGCTTTCACTAAGTTGCTTTGCAGTTCAGTCCATATTGCAAAAGAGGTGGAAGTGTATTAAATAGGAAGTAGAGAATGTTTTGCTGCTACTCTCTCTGCTGTGGGACAAGGGCACAATGTAAAATTAGTGATACTTTTACAGGCCAGAGGTTCATTTAGCTCAATATCCTATTTCAGGAAGTGACCTTTATTGGATGCCACAAAGAAAGGATAAAACAAGTAGACATGCACGTCTTCAACCTACCCACAGCAAAACTCCTCACTACTTCTAGCACTCTGCAGCTTAGGGAATTTCTGGCCCAGAGTTCATTTCTAACCAGTGTGCTTTATAGCCCTTGATTGAACTTTTTTACATTAATTTGTCAAACCATTTTCAGAAACAACTTCTTGACCTCATCTAAATTTTTGGCACCTAGGATTTCCTGTAGCAATAAATTCTACAACAGGCCTGTGCACTCCATGAAGTATTACTCCCTTTTATTTGTTTTACCCTACTAGATACTGCTTTCATTTGATGCCTCCTTGTTCTTATGATTGTGAACAACAGTGAGTAATTGTTCCCAGGATGGTCAAGATTTTATAGAGCTCTCTCATATCTCCCATCAGCTGTTTTTTTCTTTCATAGTCTTCTCTATTTTAATCTCTGTGATACAGAAACTGACCCAGACCATGATTTATCATTATCTGTCCTATATACCCACCTACCTCATGTCTCTCTGTATCTTTCCTATTCCCCTGTCTCCTGTCTGAAATCTGTGACTAGATCTTGCAGTAGTCAAGACATGGATGCACCATGTTTTGTGTTTGCCTTTGACTGTTATTACTAATTCTGAGCACTCTGCTTGCTTTTTAACAACCCCAGAGATAATGTTTTCATACAACTTTCCACCCTGACTACATCTCCTTCCTGAATGGAAATAAAGCTCATCATTGTGCATGTACAGCTAGGGTTGGCTTTTGCCTTGCATACTAGAATATGAGTAGCCATGAAAGTATCAGTCAAATTTCTAAAACTCAAAGACAACTGATTTTATTTTGTAAGCATGCTGTAGCTCAAGAAATCTTATTTAACAACTATATTTTGAAGTTTTATGAGCTTTGTGATACTTGGAGTGCCTCCACTCCTTAGCATGGAGAACAGCTTATGCATAATAAATCTAAATTAGAGCAATTGCTGATTTAAAACATGACATATATCTTCATCTGCTTTAGTAATTGTTTTTACTGTCTTTCAGGTTTTTCAGGGTTTAAGGCTTTTTTTTTTTTGTAAAGTAGATTAAACTGAGCATGGAAAAAATCCTGTCAATTTAAGCTAGTTTCTGGAATTAAGTCAAAGAACTGATCAAAGGGGATAGTTACATCACTTGCATTTACTAAAAACAAAAAGCTAGAAAAGGTAATACAACTTTTTCAGCTGTATCTTCTATGATTTGGCAGTGTAAACTCTGTTAGAGGAGAGATGGGACAAAACTTTGAAAAAAGCTGTATGATGTTTTATAATCTCACTTGAGATGAAGTCATTAGTTTAGTGCCAAATTCATTTAGTAAATTTGAACTGTGCAGGTAGAGTACAGATTACTGTTCTTGCCTTAGTTGTGTACTCTAAAAACTACAAAATGAATAAAAAAAATGTAGCAAACTTTATTATTCTCTCAAATATAGAGGATTCTAGGTAGTTAATTCTCTAGGGTAGTTCTCTGTAATAGGAAATCCTAATCAACAATTGTAACAAGTTCTCTGGACCTAATGTAATTACATAACTAGTGATGAATGCTTTAACTGTCAATATCAAGATTAGAAGAATTTTCTTCTGCTTTTCCAGCTGTCTGTGTGACTGAGGATGGCTCTTACATCACCAACCCCTTATTGCCTCAACTTCCTCACCATTCATAGAAATGTGCAGGTTTTAGTAAGAAATTTTCACTTTTTCCTGTTTGAAGAGTTAGTTCAGTAGTTCATATATCCACACAAATCATTAGAGTTCTAAAAATATTTTTGACAGCTAAAGCATTGTCTTCATCACTAATCAATCCAGCAACAGTTCCAGACAGGTATCTCTTGAGAAATTCATATTACTCAAATACTAAGACGTCTGGAACTAGGGAAAGCATGTAATTACATGTAATTTCATTGCTGAGCACAATGTCATATGGTATGGAATATCCCTTTGGTCAGCTGCAGTCAGCTGTCCCAGCTTCATCCCCTCCCAGCTTCTTGTGCACCCCCAGCCTGCTCGCTGTCAAGGCAATATGAGAAACTGAGAAAACCTTAGCACTGTGCAAGCACAGCCCAGTAGCCACTAAAACATTGATGTATTACCAACTGTTTTGGTCACAAATCCTAAACATAGCATCATATGGATTGCTATGAAGGAAATTAACTCCATCCCAGCCAGACCCGGTACATCTATTGGCACTGATAATTGTTAGGACAGCAAATTGCTCAGTTTACAAGGACAAAGCAAGACTGATTACCAAGGTTTGCTCAGACTGGAAAAGATGGAGATAAACAGGATTATTAAGATGGCCATTTTATTTTAATAGGTATGCTCAGGACATTGCCCAGCTAGCTTAAGTTCTGAACTTATTTCTGAGCATCAGTAGTGAAGGAAGCAGTCCTCCTCAGTGGAGAAAATAAAGTGCTTCAGAAGTTCCCAGCAGGAAAAACTTGTCCACTTACACCAGAAGCAGATAATATATCCTTGTGAAGATCTTCTATAGGACCTTCCTCTCTTCAGTGACCAAATGTAGACCTTAGGCACTTACTTCAGGAAGACTTCCTCATTAAAGCAGCTAACAGTTAAGTACCAGTCAGGTAGCCAAGGTCCTGGACTGAATCTAATCCCATGTCTTAATTTTCTGCAAAACTCCATTCCAATGGAGGACAGAAGAGAGTGCTTCCTTACTAGGTATAGTTTCAAAGACTTGAGTAGCCTAAGAGTTGCAAAATTTGCAGTAAGATTCCTAACGTGACAGTTTATAATTTCCTCAATTATACTTTCTCCAGAGAGTTGCTCCAGAGTGTATTTAGAACTGTGACTTTATAGTTTTGAGCTCAGCTTAGCAAGGTAAGAGTAGTAAGCCTGCTATTTCACCTCCCCAACCTTATTTAACAATCCATTACTCCAGCTTCCTGAGCAGACATGAAGCCAGTTGTTCTCTTGCAAACAATTGTAAATCACATTCTTCAAAAAACTCTCCAGATGCTAGCACAAGGAGGTTGGCTTTTCTGCCAAATTTATATTGCTTCCTCCTTTGTCTCCCACCCAAAGCAGGAGACATATCTTTTTATCCTTTCTTCCTTTCATAAGGTCCTCAGTGAGTCTGAAAACGGTGGGACACTGATGCCAAATAATCCCTCTGCTTTTACTATACACAGAAGGCTCACAAGGGATCTAACATCTACCCTGCAAGAGACCTTAGCAGTATGGCAGTCTGGGGGACATGAAAAGGCTTCCAGGGGATAAGTGAAGATGTTCGCTTAACTTTCCTTGTAGCTTGATTTAAATGAGTGAGCCTTTACCTGAAAGGGAACCATTAAAACAACTGCTTAAGACTTGTGGAAGAGAGTTTAACATATACAAGAGATGCTAGGGAAGATAAGGTATGTACCATCTTGCAATGAACAAGACTTACTCTTGGCAAGAAACCTCTCTCCTCCAGTTCTTATAACTTGTCTATGACTGCTGTGAGTTATGTCTGAAACTTCTTCCTGATGACCTCCTTACACAAATATTTTTCTTTATTAACAGGAACATTTTCCTTGCATGGGTTTAGCAATTTACTTGGGCCTACTAGAAGATGTTTCTGTCGCTGGTGCCATGAATATGAGATGACAGAAACAGTTCTAAGGAAAGGTTTAAATTACATTAATTCTTTTCTCTACAACGTTATCTTACTGATAACAAACAGAGTGTGCATGGTATTCTAAATGAAAAAAAAAAAAACAACAAGCCCCCCCCCCCCCCTTTTTATTTTTGCACTTCCCACCTCTCTAGTACTTTCAGAGGAATAAATTTTTCCTGGCATATTCAATGTTAGTTTGCTATCAAAAAATTGTGTTTAAGCTTTGCATGAGTCTAAACAAGATAATCTCTGGGGGCCATAGTCATGGCTGCTTTATCTTATTTAACTATGGTAGAAAGTTTGGGGGAGAGGGAGGCAAAGAAATTATGGGAAAAAAAAAACAATTTAATGCAGTGAATTATAGCCACATATTCTGAAATATGTGAATAACAAAATGCTGGAGCCTGGCTGACTTTTTGTACCAGCCCACCTCTAGTCTGCTTCTATCTAAAAGTTCTGCTGCAGACAGGCATGGGAAGAAGGATACGGATTTTGTTTAAGCTTTTAACAAGAAAACAAAATCCTTATCTTTGAAACAAAAGTGCTGATTTTGAAAAATATATTATGGGTTTTAATTTTATTTTTAATTCTTCTTTTCCTCCCTGAACACATAGGACAACACATCTGAAACAGAGGTACTCAATTCTCTGTGTTTTACTTTTTCAAAACATCACACCTGAGAAAAATCAAGTGTGGAAAAGTGCATGAAGAATTATTGTACTCTAGTGCTGAATACCGAAGTGTAGGCTACTGTACTCTATTTTATTGAAATAGATGATATTTTAAAAAATATTTAATGGGAAAAGATGTTCCATTCTGAGCCTTTTTATACTTTAAAAATTCTCAAGACATCTTTATATTTTTATCATTTGCTGTTCCAGAGGTCAAAGATGAAAACACTCCCACTCCTTCCTGGAGAATAATTTATTCTGAGGTACAGTAGGCTTAGCTAGCACAGGAACTCATGCTTTGTGTGTCTATGGGACAGTATCATCTCCATTATCACAGTGTGATGGGCAGCACAGGTGCTTTCTTAAGAAAGGAGAACCAGTTCATCCAATCGGTAGTATTTAAAGCTGGATAAAATCTGTTATCTGACCTGTCACACAAGCTACTAAACGTGATATTCCTGAAAATCAGTCTTAAATCACCTTGTCTTTAAGTCCACGTATCCTCAGTGATGAGTCCATGAGAGAAAGCTGGCAGACATTCTTCTTGTCACTGGAATACACCATGGGGTGAAGTATGGGCTAAGGATCTAAACACTTAGTCCTCAGAAATGGACATCTCAATGGGCTACTTAAAATAAAAAATTGAAATTCTCAGCATTTGGAAAAATAAGCAGAAGACACTCTAAAAATGAATAGGTTCTCCAGTATTTTTTTCATACTTCTGTAAGTTAATAGTACTTATTAAATAATACCCAAGTAAAGGAGTTCTTTTCCCTTTCAAGCAAAAGAAAAGGATGATCTATAAAGTGAAAAAGAAATCATAGCAGAGAAGCATGTCTTCCTAATGTGTATGATATTTAATAGGCTCATTCTTCTTTACAATTAAGACAGGGCAAGTGATTTTGTTGGCAATTTATGGAAGTTTAGGTTCTCAGGGCAGGCTGGGAACAGGTGGCTCTGTGCATGCTTGTTTACACAACTCTTCAAGGGCATCACAGCCTGACTTGCCAACCTCTGGGCTTGTGCCCTTCTGTGACACTGGGCCAGATTGTCAGTGTTAGCCTAATAATTCCTGGAAATCTTCTCTCCTTGAGCCAGAACACAAATATACCTCGTATATGAGTCAACATGCAGCTTATCCCAGAGCTCCAGAAGTGGTGAGTAAAGGCAGCTTTGACCACTTCCTGCACCTCCCTGTGAAGCAGATGTGACACGCTACCTTTCAAAAGAGGGGAAGCACATATCTTCTACATAAATGATGACACAAGGTGTAAAGGTATGCTAGATGAGCTCACAGGTATACTAACTGCTGCAAACTAATAATTTTCTTTCATCTGCTTCCAAGGAGTAAGATATGAATGCAGGAAAACAATGTTCCTGGCAAACCAAAAGGACTTTTGAAATAAAATTTATAGAAAATAAAATTTAATGTAAAAACAACTGAAGGAAACTTAAAGTTAACCTGTTAAATCTCATGAGAGCCTGCCTTGGTCGCTGTTCTAAATTAATCAAATATATCTCACCTCCCCTTATCAAAAAGCAGCCAAGAAATCCCTATATCCAAGCTCATGAACCACCTTATATCTTCCTCCTTTCTTTTCAGCCTCCTGTCACCTACCTCCAAATTCCTATGGAAGCACAAGCTCTTGCACAGGCTTGGAGCAGGGGCAAGAACTGTGAGCCACCAGCTCCCACAGCAGCAAGGGGTTTCCACAGGCCATTTGCTGTGCAAAAGCAGCTTTGGTGCAGGCCATTGCTTTGCAGGACATGCAAAGTAAATCAAAATCTCTAGGAGAAAGCTGTAAGCTACACACTGCATTTATTTTGGCAAGTGATGCAAAGGGCTAGTCACTAAGGCGCTGCTGATTTGCTGTGAAATCATGGTGGAAGCACAGAGATGCACAAGACACTACACAGATGTTCAGCATATATAATTAACTTTAAATTAATTTCCAGCCAAGAACCCTCGTTTGAAAAACCTTAACACCATAAACTGAGTCTAACTCCATGTAAACTCATAAATGTTTCTATTTTCAAAGGTATAAGGTAAACTTGTTCCTCCCCATAATAAAATAATAAAAATAGAAGGCTAATGCAAAGAGCAGAGCAACAGTTTCTTATGCAGCTGGTCTGTTAACGGTGGTCACAAAGCAGTGGTAGAATCCTCATTAACATCAAAACCAGGCCTGGGCTTTCTGGGCCAAGCTTTCATAGTATCAGGATTTTGTTCTTAATAATTTAAACTTGGAAAGTTCATTTCACTTTGAGGAACAGATGGAGGCTCATGTATTTACTGACATTTTTACCCATCTGTGATAACACAGGCAGGTTAGAGAATGAGTAGATTGTAAACATAATAGATTAGCAAATTTTAAATAAATGTTTCTGAAGATTTACAAATGAAATGCATAGATTCTTTTGTGTGTAATACCACTAAGATACAAAAACCTCATCAGTCTAACTGCAGAAAATAGTCCTATTTCAAGCAAACAATTCTGTAAAAAAAATTACAGTGAAAAAAAAATCCAGAACTGCAATCCTCCTAAATTGAAGAATAAATACATACTCAGAGGGGATTTGGGATTACACAAGGCTCATTCTAACTCAGTGGTGCAAAAGATACTGACAGTAGCTCCTTAGAAGGAGATAGCAGGCTAAATCTAGTTAACTTTAGAAAAGGATTTTGATTCTGTCCTGGCACAGCACACAAGAGTGTATTCAGGGACAGCTGCTCTTGAGGAGACTAGAGGGAGAGAAAGCAGTGGCAGAATCACTTCCACCAGGGACAAGCTGCTTGGTGCCTCCTCTGAGGCTGTTTAAGAGATGGATTGCTTCAGAGCATCAGCATCTTGGCTCTCCCTCACCCCTCATACCAATTTCCCACCTGCCTATGCCAAAATGCTATTCAGCTTGGTGTCTGTGGAACAGTGGCTGAAGGAAGATTCATAATGTCATGACAGATTATCTGTCACCAGCACACAGCTTGACTGTTGCTGTGGAAAAAAAAGAAAAAAACCCAAAAAAATCGGGAGTGCTGAGAATGCCTGTGTCCAGCTTATGCTGTGATTTTCAGATATTAGGAGTTTGGAGCCCTTGAAATCTCCCCTGATAGGGTTTAGGCTGGTTTTGTGTTTCCTTATTACAAATTTGCAATTGGATATTTACACAAAGATGCATTAACTCAGGAGTCCATGGAAAACTGCAGAAATGGAGAAGTATGTGAAAGGTCAAAATGGGTCTGAGATCAAAATATAAGCTGAAGTTAGGCATGTTGATAGATGGCGACATTTTAAAGGTGCCTAGGTGGCCTTGAAAAGCCTCTGAACTTTATTCATTGTGGAATAATAAAATCTTAAATATTTCATATGCAAAAACAACAACAAAATACCCTTATCCAAATGAAGCACACTGGCTGTGTCTATACCAGTAAATTAAGCATGGCAAGGGTCTAATATGGGCTGCAGTCAGCCTGTACAGTTAAATTGTTAGCAAATGTTAACTCCCTGGCAGAAATTTGGCCATTGCCAAAGTGCACAGTCTCAGGCAATGGCCTCTTGCAGGTGCAGAAAGCCTGGATTTTGGGTGTGGGCTTTCATGGACTAGCTACATGGTGCCAGTCAACCTCAGGACCAGAAAATTCTCCCAGACCATTTTATCTGCAAGAATAAATGCAGTTTGTAGTTCCAAAACAAATGTGAAAAAAATTAGGCTACTAAAGTCTGTTAGCAGCAGAATTTCCATTTTACTTTGGTTTATTTTTTAACCACGTATAATTCCAAATCGGTTTAAATTGTCAGTTAAAAGAGGAATAAATGTCTGCTGCTTGTAAGAGAAAAAATGAGAGAATGCTTCATGGAAATGAGTCTGGACCCCTAGTAGGTAACACTTACAAGGTGGAGATCCTCTCACTAGAAAAGTGGGTCAGACGTTCGTTATGCAAGGCAGAAAGGCAAAGGACGTACGAGTCTTGTCTAGTCACCCTTAATAATTCCATAGCACTTATATTTGTCTAGATGTCAACTGGTTCTTCTGAAGTACCTGATTGAAGGCCTGATACTGGCAGATGCTGAGCACCCGTTATGAAGGAATGTATATCTTCAGTTCTTGTTGCTATCCATGTTGAAAGTGCTTCCCAGCTGAGGGCCTTGTCTGACAGAAAGTCTAGAAACGAGCACCAACAAAACAGATATCTGTAATACACAGACTGGCACAGAGGTTCTCAAACCTGTTTGTCATCTGGACAAATGTTAAGTGGAAGATTCCCCATTTTACTTGACTGTGATGTGGGTAAGCATAAACTAGTTCGCTCCAGGCTAATTTCACGAAATATAGTGTTCATAAACATCATGGTAGGAATTATCCTTTACAAATTCCTAAAATGCTCTTTAACTGGAGAACTTCAAAACACCTTATGAAAAAGAAAAATGTGAATTTAGTATGAATGTTTCCAGGCATCTCTTCCCATTTGGAAACTACATCCAATTCTGCGGAATCAAAGGAATGACCCTATGCAGGCTCACTTCTTTACTGTTGCTGCTATTTTGATTTCTGAAAATTAAGAATAATAAAAAAAGCCACTACAGAAACTGAGACTAGGCTCATTTATGAGAATTAATTGATACCATTAGGCTTGCTTGCTAGTGATTTGGAGGGCTTTTATTCATCTAGCTACCCTTTCAAGGAATACAATTTACGTTTCTTTGAACACTACAGAACTGCCACTTTTAATTGTCTCAAATATGTGAAGGAATTGCTTGCAAAATAGCTGTAGCCAGGAGTAAGGACGCTGCAGAGTGTCTAGTAATTAAATGTATTCATCATACAAGATGGAATATGAATGGTAATATTATTCTAAATGAAGGAATGAAGATGGCAGCCAGACTAGTGATCTGTTAGGTGACCTGACAAGAGAAATACATCCTTGAGTTGCATATTACCTAAAGAAGAAACCAACTCTATAGTAATGAAACAAAGCTAGAGTACCTAGAAATCATTGGCAAGCAAACTTTGGCAACCCATGAATTTCTTACCTATACAGAAATTACATTCCACATCTTAGAACAAAAATCTCAAAAAAAATAGCTTAGAAAGGATTAAAAGTTTCTAAAAGTTGTAATTGCTTCTGTTGTGGCTATCATTATGTAAAAGCAGTATAATCTCTTTAAAGTAGAATCCAGCAAAAAGTGTATTTTCTTACAGATTTTCAGAAAAACAAGATACAGGCAAGAAAGAGCTTAGGAAAGCCAGATTGCTTTAAATCACTATTTCCTTCCACTCTTGAACAGTTACAACTTTTGATCAGTGGTAGTCTAAGTTTGAGGGAGATACTGTCCTTTATTTCAGAAGTTCAAGTACAGTACACACTGGTAATTTCCATCTGCCTCTGAACGCCTGCTGAGCTGCAATATCTGTAGCCAGGTAGTTGAAATCAGTTGCACAAGAACAGAGGAAGAAAACAAGTTCAGCAAAGCTGCCCATTAAAAGTCTCCTTTCACATAACGTTTAGCCTGCGTTGACCTTGAGACTGCAGTTCTCTCCTTCACCCTTGAGTCATCCTTTAATGTAAATATAATTGCATTTTTTAAGTAGCCTCCCCCAAATATTCCTCAATTACAATCTCTTTTTAAATATAATTGCAGTAAATGTGGTGCTTATGGTACTAGTGGCTCCTGGAGCACTATGTCCAGTTCTGCACTCTTCATTGCAAGAGTCCTGGATATGCTGGAAGAGTACAGCAAAGAGCCCCTAAAATGATTGAGGGACTGGAGCACCTGTCCTCTGAGAAAAGGCTGAGAGAGCTGACACTGTTCCATCTGGAGAAAAGAAGGCTCAGGAGGTCTTATCAATATGTATAAACACCAGAAGGGAGTGAGCAAAGAAGATGGAGCCAGGCTCTTTTCAGTGGTGCCCAGTGACAGGACTAGGGGCAAGGGGCACAAGCTGTCACACAGGAGGTTCCCTCTGAACATCAGGAAACACTTTTGTAACTGTGAAGATATCCTGGCTTAGGAGTGGTATTCCTCAGTTTAGTACTTCCACTAAAAAGAAAACCACAAACTGCTCTCCTCCCCGCTCCCATGGGAGATACCAAAGGCAGAGATTATGGGTTGATATAAGAACAATTTACTGGAAACACCAATGAGGAAAGAAAACAAACAGTAACAGCAACAACACTAATAACAACAGTGTACAAAAGAGAGGATGATTTACATGGAAAATGCTCACTAAGCCAAGAAAATGAACAGTGGCAGATGGACTCTACACCCACCACCCTTGCCCAGGACTGGCAGCCACACCCACCTTCTTCCCAGATGCGAGAGTTCTTACTTCTGCCCCCTGAAGATGATGTGAGCGGTATAGAATAACAACCTAGATATGCCCCCCCCGGCTCCAGGCTGTACCCCCTCACAGCTACTGTGGAAAATTTAAATCTATCCTGCCTGAAAACCAGCACAGAAGGTTAGTGAGTACCATCACAGGTTGCCCAGAGAGGCTGTGGACTCTCCATCCTTGGAGATATTCAAAAGCTATCTGGATACAATCCCAGGCAGCCTTCTCCAGGTGGCTCTGCCTTGAGTGGGACAGGGGCATGTGGGCGCAGTGTGGACAAAATGACCTCCTCTGTCCCTTCCAACCCCAGTCATTCTGTGATTCTGTATTTGTGTGATTCTGTGTTCAGCTTGGCAAAGACTGAATTCAGATCTTAAATGTTTGCAAAACAGTTCTGGATATATCTGTGGGCATCTTAGAAGAATGTTGCTTTTCTCAAGGGCTTTCCAGCAGGTTAGCTTTTCTACTATGAATACACTTCTAAACACGTTCTAAAAGAAGAAAGAATCAGTATAAAATATACATCAAAGGTCACATTGCAAGTAGCAATCTACGATGGAAGATGTATTGACTTGTGGATTTTTGATTCAACAAGGCTTTGCTTTCTAATTATTCATGACGTCCCAAAGGAAAATGTAGTGTTTGGACAAATTTGACAACTTGTCTGCCAAACATATGCTGAATTCAACTTTTATGGAAAATACAGCAGGAGAATATAACTTCATGGCTTTAGAAAGAGACTGTTAATCTGATTGTCCCTTATGAAGAGAAAGGTTACCAGATTTTAGATCTAGTCTATTTTAAATCATTAAATACACAGGAAAGGGAAGAGAGTGAAACACTGCAGATTTGCTAAAACCTTTTTAAGTACATGCTTTACCAAGCACATCCCTCTATGACTTAGTTTAGCATTCATATTTCAGTAAGGATGATCTACCTTCATGGTGGCATGTGGGATGCAATTTAATAACCTTACATAATGATCTTACATAAACTCCAAAATCTTGGTCAAGACTTCCCATTAACAGAGAGATGATTATACTCTTAAGCAGTAGATCACTTGGGTTCAATTCTCAAGCTGAGGACTAGCACAACATAAGACTATCAGGACAGAGCTAAACATCTTAACTGACTAGACCTTAATAGTCTGAGGTGCTCCAGATATCTTAAACCTTATTTCCACCAATCTCCTTTTTCTTTTATGGCTTATAGTTGAATCTGTAATGACTGACCAATTACGCTGAATCCAACACAGTAGTAAGAAAGCACCACAATAGAAAAGCAGAAAGAAATTGAAGCCACTCTCCCCCACCTTCAGAGTATGGCAGAAAGATACAATCTCTCGTGAACTGAGTAGTTTCTTATTTTTCATGGAGGAGTTCACAACTCTGAACATGGATGAGCTGGCCTTATCATAAACCTTTGAAAAAAAGTACTCGCAGAACTTAGTCCAAGTTTTCACAAAGAAGAAAGGAAGGTCCCCATTCATCCACAGTATTTTTAAGTGTATTTCCTTCTAAGCACTTAAATATCTCACAGGATAAAAGCTATTCCTTCAACAGAAAACTCTAAATAGCACTGCAAGAGGAGCACTATAGAACAAAGACAGGAGAATTGGCAGTGATTCTTTCAGTCGCTCCTGGGTTGCTGGTACAGCACTGGTGTCAGAAATACAGCAGTGAACAGGCCAAGATACTTGTGTGTAGGCACAAGAAGTGTGACTGCATCTCTTTATTCAAGTGTCCACATACTCCACAGCCATACCATCAACGCTACTCTTCTAGAAATCTCAAGACTGTTTTAGGGAAGTAAGTATACTTCAAATACAAAAAACAAATGCAGTTTTTGCTGTGCTTTAGGATTTTTATGTGTAAGGCGTTCCTTTTCATGCTTCTCTCCGCAGTTCTTAGTGTAAATGTCATTCTGAGTGAAAGGTGGAGGTGCTGTTTGCAGGACTCTGACAGATGAGGCTCTAATAAATACATATCATGAAGTTAAGAATTGTTGTTGCTGGATTTTCCAATGAGCTGTTTTCTTAACAGAAAATCTCTTTCCTTCTGATTAGAAAGCCTACTGGAAAAAAACATCTCCTATGACAAAATGTATTTTTTCTAAAGAGCTTCTTAAAGTTAAGCACAATATTTCATTTAAAGCTATTATTTTATTACCCTAACTAGAATTACTCACAAAAGACTAGTTAGAATAATGGTAACTAACAATGAATAAAACCAAGACAATGGATTATTTAATTTTAAAATGTAATGATAATTATTTTTAAAACCATCAAAACTTATGAAATTTCATTAACTTCATTAAACTTTTCCACAAATGCTGTTTTGTTAGAAATCCAATTTAGAAGTAAATTAATTTTAACTGTCAAATTTGTGCAAAACAGAAACTCAGTTCCAGTCAGCAATATTCTCCATAAAACCCCAGTGGAAGTGCCTGTGAAACAGCTTCTGCATCCATCCTGGGTAGCAAAAATCAGACCAGAAAATTTACGTTGTGAGCTCCTTCTTTGCTCACAGAAGTTATGGTGTGCAGAAATGTGCACATGGGAGCCAGAAGTCTGCCTGCATTTACTGTTACTGGATCCTGAGCAGACACTAAGCTTTTCCCTTGTGTTCACAGCACATACAAGTGCTGAACTGTCTCTTGCAGACTGTTTCTCAGCTGTATGCTCTTCAAACAAAGAGATGGAAAACAGGGAAAAAAATACGAACTACACCACAATACAACATAGCAAACTGAATCAAGGAGGAAAATACCACCAAGAAAAATTGGAAAGGAAGAAATTGTATGGTTTCCAGCCATTGGAAGATACAAAGCATTTGTTTTTATCATTTATTTCATTTTATCTTACTTTTTGTAACCTGTGAGGGAAAAAAAAAAAGCCACTTATCATGGCAGTCTCTATAGTTACAGGTCAAAGTAATGAGACCAAAGTGTAAGCTGAATGAAAAGCTAGGAGGTTTGTGATTCTGCATTCCTTCCCTCACCTGAAGCTTTGAAATACTGGAGAGGTTTTAGTTGTAATACAAAACCTCCAGGATGGTAAACTTGCAAATACTTGCATTATTAAAAAAAAAAAAAAATTGTTTGAGGTTTTTAGTTACATGAGGTAAGATTTGCAGAATCAGATGTCAAGTTTATAAATTCTCCTTGCAAACAATTTTTTTCACACTAAAACAACTGAGTCCAGGTTTGTTTGTTTTTTTCTCTTAAAAACAATTTGGATTATACATGCCTCTTGCACCATCTTAGCACCTAAGGCAAATGTAACTCTGGCATGCAGGAGACTTAGCACCACAGGTACCTGGACTTTTTGAAAGGAGTTTATAGTTTCAGTAGACACTGCCAAGTAGGCTGATTATAACCTTATGGTAATTGTTGGCTTTCCCTCAACAGACTGCTTTCCTATGTCAGTCTGCTAAACACAATCTCCATCATTTAGATTTAAGCACAAGACAATTTTTTACTCAGAGTAGGATGTTGCTATTTTTCATTAAAATTCTAACTCATTTTCAGTATAAAATTTTACATCCTACATTTCTGTACTGAATCCAGTAAAGATCTGAAAATCATATCTTCTTAAAAAACTAGAATGGACACTAACAACAACAAAAAAATCCTTCACATTTTTTTGATCTTTGTTTCTTCTTTGTAACAAAAATTATTATGTTCAGCTAACTGAGTTAACCAGGTTCCAATCCATTTCCAATCAAGTAAGTGATTCCAAAGGCTCTTGACCACCTTTTCCCTCCAAAGTCTCTCATAGACTACCAGTGCAGACATATGACAATACCAAGTTTGCAATTCTTACTGTTTCACATCTTTCTGTGGATGAACTGCACATCACTTAGGTTTGTCTTGCAGACAGCCAGGAGTCTACCCAAATCTCCACTCTAGAATTCATGTAATAGCACAGATTTGGCTGAAGTTTGCTCTGCATTTCTATATTTTGCATATACTGATATTATTACAACAGTTGTAGAGCTTTAGTCTGTCCTGTTATTCTTACAAGGACTTGAATTCTCTGAGGTCAGATAAGAGATGCATCCTCTTTCCCTCTGATACAGCCAGGGCCCTGAAAGATATAGTGCAAGTTTTTCCTGAGCCTATGAAAATGTCTAGTACAAGGCATCGCTTCTTCATAAAAATAATGATTCTAGCTCTAGTTTTTCTCATAATAATTATTGTGGATAGTATTCATTTTATTCTGGATATTATTATATCTGTAACAAAAAAAGTTAATTCTTTTCCTAGCTTTGATAGAAGCAGGTCTTTTACCCTCTACTCAGGTTACAAAAAAACCCAAAACGTTATCCTTGGATAATATTGTTCATGTAACATTTCATTCTCATGGATACCTATTTTTGTGACATTAAAAGGGAGATAGTAGACAGCATTACTGACTAGACTCAAAGTGATTTGAGATTACCATAGCTGTATTGTTCTTTATGAATGGATCAAAATAATATTGTAGTTATTTTCAATGTTATTGCTTTGCACAGTATAGCAAAATCATCATTCTCCTCTGTTAATAAACAAACAAACAAACACAGCCCTAACTAGTATTCATTGACATCAGGTTCAAATATTTCATCTGTCAGAAAAAAAAAAGGCATCAGAAAATAACTTTGAGTCGTAAAATAAATAAGTTTTCATAAAAGAAATTAAACAGTGCCAGTATAGTTGTATTTTGCATTGTCATATGGGATATGGGGGCCACACCTATCTCTGACATCTACCAGAGCATGCTTCAGCATATAGGAGTGAGCTTCTGAATAGAACTGTGCAAACAATTGATTTTTCAATGACTGACTGTTGAACGCAGTATTAAAAACAATCTGATCAGATTGGACCACAATCAAAAATGAAAAAGATACTAGCATGCGCTTTTTCTGCATCTGAATTTGACCCAGAAAAAATAGGTTTCTGTTCATAAATCATGTTTTAAGACAGTCACTTGTAATAAAAATAAAGGAATCAGAGAGCATGGAGATCAGCAAGAGCACCGCCACTTTGAATGGAAGAGTGAAGGTATTTACCCAGCTGGTGAAAGATGAAGGGTTGTTACCCATCTTTGTCTTGGAGTTTTCAAAAACACTTTCGCCATACTTCAGGAGAATGCACTAATCATATGTTCTTGTTTTCATGTGCAGTAATGTTTGTTTAAAAGATTTTCCTCCTCCAAACAGTCATGAAAAATTATTTCCTATCTGAATCTGTTTGGTAAATTTGACTTGTGTTTGTCAACACTTTTGGGGAATGGTCATTTTACATCACCTACCCAGTGGAATTTTAAAATCACAATTAAATCTTGGGATTTTTTGGTGGGGAGAGTTGTGGGGGGTTTTTTTAAGAAAATTAAAAATATTGTGTCTCTTGATCTGATGATTATAAAAATTCCTAGGAGTAGGATAGGGTGAAGTGTGGTGCCATGAGACATATTCTTTCAAAGGGTAGATCAGTGAAGGAAACATGTCAGAACATCTGTTACCCAGAGAATCTTAACTGAATATTGATTTTCACCTGAAAACTAAATTCTGCCTTTAGATTGTATGTGCAATTGACTTAATGTGGCCTTTAGGCTGGAATAAGGATGGTTTTTGTGTTACAGTGGTGGCTTGAAGGCTCATGGCCCTACTAAGTGACATACACAGGTTCAGCCTCAAATGCAGTCACTGCCGAGCAGAGCCTAGCATCTACAAACTTCAACCAGGAAGTAGAAACTGAGCACAGATCTCCTGAATGACCACCCAATAGCCTACCAAACTAGTTCACAGTGTCCCAGTTTGATTTCTACTCCTTATTTTCATGACAGCAATAAAAACCACCACTAATGCAACATCTTTTAATCGTCACATTGTCTTCAATGCCAGACATAATTGCAAAATACTGAGGTGATATACTGCAAATGATACACAGAACTGAGAAAATACCTGAGTGAGTAGTAACTGGTGTCAGCCACGCATGAGCAGATTAATCTTGGCACCTGTCACAACGGCATGGTTTTCTTGCCATACTGATAACAGTCGTTTCACTGATTCACCAGATTTAGGCTAATAATACATAAGAACCTGGCCCTTGGGAAGCAATTAAATACAATTTGTTTACTGGATATACAGAGAATGAAAGATCAGGTCCAAGTTCTAAATTACTTTCAATTTCTTAATGGGAGTAGAAGACAAATGCAGCAGTAGGGATGCGACTTACAAAAAAACTAAAACCACCAGATGGAAACACCTGGAGGAAGAGTCAGTGAGATGTTTGCTCTTAAATTAGTTCAACTCTCCTGATGATTTTTCCAATTAGCTTTGCTTTTTTACCTTCTCATGCACCAGGGTGCAGCAATACTGGTTTAGCTAAGTAATTACACAACAGAACAATTATTTAATTGCTGAACGTGAATATTAACCGCCAAATAATAGCAGCTAAATAAATAAAGATTGGTTTTCTGAATCCCAGTATTTCCTCCAAAAACACATCAGCTAGGAACCTGGACCAGTTTAACCTTATTTGTGTTCATTTATTCAATTTGTATACTTCTTCAAGTAGTCCCTGATCATTAAAATTTTTACTTATAAAGTGTGTGAAGTTGCAAAATGGAAATACACTGACTCCAAACAGAAATTTCTCATAATAATAGTGTTGCAGTAGTTAAAGAAACTTATTGGGTTTGTAGCAGTCAGGAACCCGAGATATATTTGAAAGGTACATCAAGCTCAGGCCACTGAAGTACTTTTAACTGTACTCTCCAGAGCAATAAAATCAGCATACAAGTGGGCAGAACAAACCTTCCACAGGAACAGAAAACAAACACGTGCTATGCTTGCCATTTAAACTCTGTCATTAGACATCCCAAACTCTCTCTTTTTCAGGCATTAGGGCTTTTATCATGTGTGCTATCGATTTGCATCTCTAAATTTTAAAGATATCTGCTGGGTGTATTCCAACTAATAAATAATAGTAGCATCATAGATGTTAATTTACATCAGATGTCTCTCTAGAACACTTCCATTTCATCTAACTATTTTTTATAAGGTATTTTTTATAAGCCTTAACTAAGTAAGATCATTTTGTTAATCTTTAGCCTGTTACTTTTAGTCTGTTTAGTTTTCCACTATACAGCATAATTCTTCAGCTAGCTTCAATGATGGATTAAGGCATCAGGGACATCAGGTATGCAAGATGCCTTTTCTGCTGTGGACTGCTTAAATTCCACAGAGAAATGTGAACAGACAGTGTATTTCTAGCTAAAGATAGCAACACAGGAAAGAGCAGTGCAGTGTAGTCATTTTGAGTTAAAAGGTAGCAGTCTGTTATTGTGATCAGTTATTTAAAGCCTGCATTCAAGTTAGCTTTGCAGTCACAAATGTGTAAATATTTAATTTTTTTTTTCTAAGAGAATATGAACCAGTTCCTTGAGTGAAAACAGAACATGTCTGAATTGAATGTACTTCTGTATAAAAATGATGGTTTCATTCACAGGAAAAACATATCAAAAGTAATGTATCTAGTGGAATGGATCTACCTTGACAGATGTAGATAAATAAAAGTTGAAATGTAGTGCTAGTGGTTGTCACTGGAAACATAATGCAGAATTTAGGCCAAGATGCATTATGAATTTAGCACAGTTTTTAATGCAATACCCAAACGTGAGAAAGTGTTCCAACCCAGTATAACACTTCTGTCTGTAGAGTCTTCCCTATTTTGCAGCTCTGACTAAATTTAGCCATTAAACTCCACATATGAATGCTAAGATGAAGGAATCAGTGCCAAGCGTGTATCTTATATTGTCACTCTGGTTTAGATACCAGAAAAGTGGTACACTATGTTCCAGACCCACCATCTGAACTTTTTATTGAGACGTAGTTTTGTAGAAAATCAAAATGCATAATGCCTATCTGTTACCCCGTTGATTAAAAAAAAAAAAAGTGCAGTGAAGTTAACATGGCTTTCTTGTCCGTTTTCCTCACCACTCACTACTTCACTGCTTCCCCTTCATCAACTCATGATAGTTTTCCTAAGTCTAGCAAAGGCTTTGTGTGAGCAAAACAAACAGTACTTGATCTCAGACAATAAATTAAATTACCAGTGTAGACTGACTGCTCTCAGATGAGTCACTTTCTACTTCCAGTAAGACTCCACATCCTTGGACATCTACTGCCTGACAAGTAAATTATATCAGTACAGATTAGCTGCTGCTCATGTGGTGAAGGAAAACAAGTAGCTTCATTCTCTTTTAGGCAGACTTAGGTGAACACCCTGTTACATTTGCAATGTACACAAGCTGTTTCCTCCTTCCGTGGTGTTATTCTTCCATGGAACTAAAGGACATTCAGTTCTCTGCACCCAGCAGAGAAGATAAATGCTGCTCTACCTGTGGACTGCAAAGGAGGGAAGGAGGCAGGGAGAGAGAGCAGCTTTGTGCCTTCCCTGCTTCTCCCTCACCCCAACTCTGTACTCTGGCCAGATGCAAGGTGACCCTAAGCAGTTACATGTGGGGACTTAAAGATTACAAGACAGAAGAAAGTGGATGGTCCCTTTTTTTTTCTCCTCCTGTATACGGAACTCCTGTTGTCTTTCCTGGGTGCTCCCTCTTTAGACTGACGAACAGGTCAGAGGAGATAGAAAGGCTTTTTACCTGCCAACCCCAGAGTTCAGGATGTGTTGTTTCTCCTGCAGCAGTTGATGACACCCTAACACCTTAGCAGCACTGGAGCTGCATTCCTACGCTGTAACAGGGGAAGTAGGACCAAGGGCCTGAACTAAGGTCTTGGCAGGTAAGTGAAGGAGCAACCAGTATCAAAGAGCTTCGTTTGAAAGTGTACGTCTTTGTAATGTTTAAGTCTTAATATGTGCTCTGCTTTACCTGGAAGCCTAAACTTCCAGTTTTCAGAACAGCGTTTGAGATCACCTATTAAGTCTGCCAAATGCTTGAAAAAAGTGTTGAAGAGACTTATAAATACAGAGGGTCTAGAAAGAAAGGTTCTTTGTACTAAAAATGTCTCAGAGCTGGGATTTCTTTTTAGAGCTGAGCGTTGAGTTTTTCAGATTAGTGGGAGAGGGAGAAGCTTTATTCTACCAACATATTTTTGTGTAGCAACTCTCAAGGATGACTGAGAGCATCATTGTATGGTGAATACTCAATATTCAAAAGATGAGCTCTCTTGGGATTGGGAGGGGGATTTTTTGCTTGGTTGCTTGTTTTCTCTTAATTGGATACATAGGGAACACCTGATAAAGGGAAATTTCCATCTCCTTACTACATTCCGCTTCTTAAGCTTAATTATTGGAACCAGGTTTCCTGTATGAATAACTATGTCACTCAAAACATACTTTATTTCAGTAGTTATCAGGAATTTTGGTTGTGCTGGCAAAAATACATTCCAGAACATTCACAGAGAACACACACAGAGGATACCGCTACCACTAAAGCAAATCTGATTAAAAAGGTATCTGCAGAAAAATAAGTGATGCTAGTTAGCAGCTCTGAAAAAGAAGAAAAAGCATTAAAAACGTCCTCAAGTAAAGGAAATCTTTCCTTTCCTTGCTTGTGGTAATATGACAATAACGGATCCCTTTCTGTTCAGAGGCTTGTCAGTTTTACTTTTTGGAATGGAAAACAAATTTAGGTCAGAGGAGGAAATCATAAGGAGCTGCCACATACTAAGTTCTGTATCTGAGCCATCTACTGTTACCATATCCTGGAGACGAGAAAGGGAATGTTCATGAAGAATGAAAAACTACCCAGAACTAGTGGGGCACCAAAACCCCATCAATGTCCAATTCAGATATTCTTATCCCCCTCTACCCTTATTGTCACTGATATTCTCAGTTTACTAAGTGAAATCACTCCAAAAGTGACCTCTAAGTTTTTCCCTTTCAGCGGATAAACTGTGAGCTTCTAAAAAAATGCACGTGCTGATAGCAACTGTTAATTAATATTCATCAGAACACAGCGGAAAAGTCATTATAAAAAGTTTTCTCCAAAAGTTTAGAGGCAAGAGTGAAAAATGACCCTTTATATAGGTTTATATCTTTTAAAAGTTGTCATTACTATAGTCATTGTTTTAAATTAACTTTCTCTAGACAAAATAAAGTGTTGTACTACATTGCAGCCTCACTGTTAGGAATGAAGACAGAGGAGACAATGCAGGAAGGCCAACGCATACGACCAAACTGGAGAGTATCCAAGTCATAGAAGAATGGTAAGTTGTTCTAACTGCTGTCTAGTAAATGTTTTAATTTGTCTTTAACTAATTTTAAGAATTGCTTTGTGTTTTGTGCTTTGGGAAAGTCCTTTTAATTGCTTTTCCTCCAAAAAAAATGTATCCAAAAAGAAGCAAAATCTGTCCTGACAATGAAATGACAACAGAGACATTGATTCATAAGTCAGGTTTATTTATGGTTTCTTATTTGTGGGGAGGAACTATGGGGAAGAATGGGAGGTGCATGGATGGTTCCATATGTGGATCTCTATAAAAATTCTCTGCTACCTGTCAGATCATTTTCTTCTGTTTATCCAAACAAGAAGAAAAACTAATGGGCAAGTGCACTTCACAATCAGATTTTCAACATGGCTGCCATTCATAAAACAGCTTGGACAATGGTTTCACTCAAATAAACTAAAAAGCACATACCTTGAAAATTGGATTAAACACACTGAAAGTCTGAGCTTCTATTTCTGTCTAAAGCTTGGGCCAATATTTGTTGTGTGTGGAAAAATGCTAACCTATCAAAGGCTCTCAGTTCTCTAATCCCAGGAAAAGCAAATTAAAACTTTAGAGGACATGTCTGATGGTAAAAGCAACCCAAACAACTCATTGTCTTCATTGCTAATCATAGTCTTTTATGAGAGGACAATGTCATAAATTTCCGAAAAATACTGTAGTGAAGAGAGCTTCCCAACAAACAGTAAGGGAATACAGCTTGCTTGTCAGCAACATCCACCTGAACAGATTGTTTGCACTCTCCTCAGAGAGAAGATTTTTCACCTTCACATCTGTGTTTAAACTTTTTCATTCAGGTTACAATTATTTTGCAGGACAGTTTAAATGTTAAACTCTTTCTGATTTATCATTTATCACAAATAACTTCCTATCATCCAGTCTGCCTTGCATGCAGAGTAGGACTTGATAAATGGACTTGAAGAGAAATTATATAGACAAATGTCACTTATTGTACATTATGATTACACAGAAACTATTAACAACAGCTAGCAAAGCTCTTGTTTTGGATCAGGAAGGGAAGGGTGGGCACTCAGAATTAAGTTTGAAACTGTATTTAATTGTTAACTAATTCAGATTATTACCTTCTCAAGCTATTCATTGGCACATTAATGGATTAGTGACGCAAGTTAGTCTTCTGATCACTTATCCACTGCATCCACTGTTAAAAGCCACAAATAGTTTCCTTCAGGAAATGGGAATAAGGACTTTTTCCCATTTTTTCTCTTTCCAGTGTGCCAGCAACATCCATCACATCTCATGCCAATAGATCATCATTCAGGTCAATAGCACCAAACAGAGTGAAGCTTAGCAACCCTTAGGCACAAGCACAGAGAAATATGCTAATTTAAAAGCTCTCTGAATTACTAGTTTGTTGGGGCTCATTAGTATGCTTTTGGCTGCCAAGAGGCTTTTATTTTTCTTTTTCTTCCTAAACCAAATTGTGTGGCAGCCAAATTTTGGCCAGTCACCATCAGAAGCAGGCAGGAACATCAGGTGTCATCTAAAACCCTCATGAAAGAGAGTCTATTTCCATCTTCCTGCAATCACATCTTCTTTATCTGCAGAGATAGGAATTCAGTGCTGCTGTGGGATTTTGTCTTTGGGTCGCATGGCTAGGAACACTAGCAGAAAACTTGTAGAAAGCCAAGTGCATGTCTCATAACATGAAACATGTTTAGTGGGCTATTGAGATAATGAATGCACAAGCGAAGAGGGAACAAAATTCCCTCATCACTGATGAAGCCTTGTTGCTTCCAGTTTTCACTTTGGACTAAAGTGCATTTGAAAGGAGAATTTTTGGGCAAATGTATGAAAACACTGTTACAAAAATAGAAGCATATTTGTAATTATATTTGCTTTTGCAGCCAAAACCCTACTGCAGATGAAATTTTGTCTTGGGCTCAGAATTTTGACAAGATGATGAAAACACCAGCTGGGAGGAACCTTTTCAGAGAGTTTCTTAGAACAGAGTATAGTGAGGAGAACCTGCTTTTCTGGCTTGCATGTGAAGATCTAAAGAAGGAACAGAACAAGAAAGTTATTGAAGAAAAAGCAAGGCTTATATATGAAGATTACATTTCTATACTATCACCAAAAGAGGTAAATCTGTAAATGTTACATTTGTATTTTCTGTTATTCCAGAGCAGAAATGTTATACTCTGAATTGTCAGGATGGGAGTATGAAAGCCTGCCTGATCTGTCAGATGAAAGTCCTAGTATGGACATTAAATCAGGAAAGGAAGGGACAGAAAAAGTAGAGACACAGGTGCTGGGTCATTTAGTATCACTGACCACAACACATTTAAGTTCTCTATAAGAAGAAACTCAAGAAACTCTAGTAAGAGAAGGCTGAGAAATAGGTATGCATCTTCAGCAATGCCACATATCTGCCAGAGAGAGGAGGTAAGTAATACAAATGGATTTCTGGAGAAAAGGCACCAAAATTAAGGAATTTAAATCATAATCCTTATAGAGTTATGTGCTGCAACAGCTGTCTGGGAGAAAATCCAAATTTGCTCTTGTTATTCCTACGTGAAAATCCAAAAATGAAGACCACATATTTTCTCCAATGAAACATATAATATCTAGGAAATTATTTTAGATTTTCTTCAACCCCTTAATTGAAATAGACATTTTGAAATTATCTTCACCTGGAGTAAAGAAAAAGCATGCCCTATTAAACAATGTTTTGGAATACAGAGATACATAAATATAAAAGCACTATGGAAGAGTCTTTCTTAGGCCACATAATGTACCTTTATCACATTTGCCTTGTCTCTGTACATTGCATTTGACTTCCTACTCAATGGCTAATTTATGCTCACTGTGGACCTTGCTTTCTACATTTTACTTTGGCACTGCGTTCAAGAATACTTTGCAACTTCATTCATATGAATGAAGCCAACAGCAATTTATAGCTCCATTATCTTCTGTTGTGCCATAGTGTCTACTTTTGCCTTGAGTGAGATACTACAATCAATACAGCAAGCTAATAATGAGTCTTTCTTCTAATACAATATCTTTACTACATATACATGTGATGAATGCTCAGCTGTCTTTTTAAGCTAAGATCAACCAGCAGTTAAAATTCAAACACTGTGTATGTGCAGATCTCATCAATCCAGTTTCTCCTGCCCATACTGGAAATCTTAGGAGGCAAACAAGAACTCTTTGCGATCCTTTAGGAACAGCATGGGAGCTGAAAAGTTCTTTTCATCCAGGCATCCCATTCCAGATGTTACCTTTCGGCATAAGAGCTGAAATATTTAGCATCACTCGTTCAGTGATGAAGTTATTGAGGCAGAAGGTCTTGGTGGTCTAAACAGACAACCTTGTATTCATCTGTTTATCAAGAAAATACCTTTAGTAATTCCAAGTAGTTTTGCCATCTGGCTTTAGTGAGTCACTGAAGAAATACAATGCAAATTAATGTTCCATAATTAATTTTTTTTTCATTCTATAAGTGCTATTAACTTTTACTATGCTCAATGGCTCAAAACCCCACCAACCTGTCAAATTTTAGGTTTTGTTTTGGTTTTTTTGTATCCAAACTGCTATATATGATATTGAATAGCCAATTAGTTACCTGCACAAACGGGTTTTTTTATATAAATACATGTGCCTGTGGGGGGGGGAGAATTGATTAAATCTTAGTGTGTCATTTCTGTGCTGCAGAAATGCAATGATCTGGGATTGAAATCTATTCAAATAAATTCTGAAGATGCATGGATGCAACACTGCCACTTGAAACTACCTCAGCACTACATCCCTGCACGCAGTCACTGGCTGAGCAATTCCACTGGTCCATTTGTTCCTGCTGTGCCGCCCAGTCTGCTTGCACGGATACCTTAGTTAAACAGTGAATTCAATCAGAAAACAGCCCAAAAAAGAAATGGCACTTTCAGATTCCTTAATTCACGTAGCTGTAGGGCTGCTGTGCAAGAACCAGGAGTGGAAGCAGCAGGGTGGGTAAGCAAAGAGGTTGCTCATAGCCACTGACAGAGCACTGCTCACTGCCCATCCATCTCAGAGCTGGACAGGAGGGACGCAGCAATGGGGTGCTGCTTGCAGGTGCAGCAATGAGTGCTTGGAGAGCACGTGTAGGGCAGGTGTAATGAATGTTCTGCAGAGATAGTGTACTTGAGTAATAGGTACAGTTTCCTAGCATGAATAGGCAACAGGTTACTTGCAGTTCATCTGCATCATAGTTGTACTTTGTGACTGATAACCAAGTCACAGCAAATATTGGAAGAGAAAGAGCTTGTCTGCTGTGTCAGTAACATCCTCCAATATGCCAACAAACCAACAATGCCAGATTCTACAGTTGGTACTGAAGATATACTGAAAATGTATATTTACTTCTCAGTGCCATACTGTACCATACCATATCACACCACAGCAGTGTGTTTCAAAGACTTTGCTTCACCACATATAAAAGCACACAAACTCACACGTGCAAACATGTTCTCAGTTTTCATCCTAGCTACCATCCTTCATATGTCAAGGTATCTTAGTACATGGAGCTTTCCAGGGTTGAATTCAATCCTTCAGGCACTATGAAAGTGTTTTTGTATGGCTGCAGAGTAGCAGGGCCAGATTGCAATTTGGTGTAAATCACAGTAGCTTAACTGATCTCTGCTTGGCCTTTCTCTGCTCAATATTTTAGCCTTTTTCTTCTTAGCTGAGTAAACCTTGCTAGTCTCACTGGGCTTTCCTGCTACTGTCATTTTATTTAATCCAGAAGGCATTAATTTGCTGGGTTTTAGAGCATTTTGTGGATAAGCTGTACATTCACTCAAATTTCTAAATGATATATTAAAATCATCTGTGCATTCATCCCAAGCATAATATGTCCTTTTCTGCCTAGACACAGCAGTTCATTACAAATTGTAAGTAAATGAGAAGTTAAAACTGAAATTTGCTAACAACTTCAATATGGACATATGATATCCTGAAAGTATAAATTACCAGATATTAAATAGTTTTGAAAAGAAAATAAACCTTATAAACCTGAAACAGTTAATATTAATGGGAAGACTAACTCTAAAAATTGTAAAAACTCTGAGTAATTTGTGAGGAACAAGAGTAGTGCCTGAAAAAAATGGCAAAAAACTGTAGGCAGCCAGGTGAGAATGATGAATAGAAAGCTTCTAAAAGCTTAACCACAAATGCTCAGAAAAAAAAGAAAAAAAAAAAAAAGAGCATTTCAGCCCTCTGAATGAGGGTAATTCAACATTAATTTCAGAGAAATAATTTTAAGTACATAAAAATTATTTTTTTAGGGTAAAATAGCATATTTTGGAAAATTCAGGTTACTGCAGAGCTCAGTTTAGTTGCACTGCATTTAATGTTATACAGCTGTGTTTCATTGTACAGATTTTAAGATGGATGCTAAGATCAAGTCAAAACTGAAATAGGGTTGATGGTCTCAGTGCATTACACAGTAATTGTGTGATGGCTCTGAAAGAAGCACAGAGCATCACCTAACTAAACTGATAAAGTCAGCATGTTCAACGGAGCCATGAGGAAAGAAGATACATATTACAGCTTTTCCAACATTGTTGTTTAATATTATTCTGTTCTTATCTTCTTCAGGTTAGTCTTGATTCCCGGGTGAGAGAAGTGATCAACAGAAACTTGTTGGATCCCAGCCCTCACATGTATGAAGATGCCCAGCTCCAGATATACACCCTAATGCACAGAGACTCTTTTCCAAGGTTTTTGAACTCTCAGATTTATAAGTCTCTTGTTGAAAGTATTACAGGCTCTACTTCTGAAACTTAGTTTTAATTTTCAAACAAAATAACTTGATTTTTTTTGGGTGGGTGGGATGGAAGAAAAGTAGTTTAATAACATCTGGAGCTGGGTTCCTGGAGAACTACAGTTTAGCACTACTCAGGCTACTGTGAAGAAAACAAATACATATTATGATCTCTGTCTACATTTTTACCAAGGTCCTACTTGCTCAAGATGGTGTGGGAGGGGAAGAATGGATTTGCCAAAATACATTTGTTTCACACTCCTTTCACCCTACTGCAGTCAAGATTGCAATGATGTATTTGTAGTTTTATGAACAGTCTCCTTGTGTATCCTCACATTGCATGTGCAAGGTAAAACTGCTTCACTTACCACTTAGTTGTTGCAATATTTAATCCAATAACATAAATTATATCTGTATTGAAGGACTTTTTTTGTGCAATACAGTCCTATGGTACATAGATACAATTGCAGCAAACCAGAAAGAGGCTTGCATTTTTTAACATCACTAACTGAAAAAAGCCAATTTTTAAGGTGTAGCATTACTCAACATCCTCTACTGAGTACAATACGCTGACTTTTTGAAGCCAATATTTCTGTACAGAGAAAAAGAGCTATTTATCACTGTTTATTTAAAATAAATCAAGTGGAGGATTCCTTTGGTTGTTCACTGCCAAAACTGTGGCATTTTCATTACAGAGTTTGCAATGTCAAAAAAAAAAAAAAAAAAAGAAAAGAAAAAAAAGCACAAATCACTTAAAGGGATCCATATCTGGGTGACAAAATCTATGCGCTGATATTGTTAAATTGTTAAAAGAACAAAGATTTTCAATGTACATTTCAGATGTCAGATACTGTAATTGATTTATTAAAGACTGGCTATCCAGTTCTAACACTGTTGTATAATGTATGTACTTCAGCAAAAAACAAAACAAAACAAAAAAAAAAAACACAAAGAGCTTGATAATTTAGTTTTTTGAATAAAGAAATTTAATAAAAGATTGCCTACATGTAGCATTTTAGAGCATTTTAGAACCTTTTGATGAATTGCATCTGTCCTGTAAGATTTTTTTTGAAAGCTAAATCTGGTAAAAAATGTTTTTAAACAAAGTAATGTTTTACAAGGTGGCAGGTTAAAGAAGACTTAGCTTAGCTTCTAGCCTCATTGATTTCGAATAACTCCTTGAAAACAAGGGGTTTGGAGAGTAATACTAAACCAAACTTCAAGGGCTCCTAAACCTACAGATCTTACCCAAGCAAAATGCCTATGGAAATGCAATGGGTGTCTTTCCTGGGTAAAGAATCCTGTACTGAGCCCTTAATCAGAGGTAAGGCAGCATAGTACTCCCATCACTTGGCTGCCATGGTGTTTTTAATAGGTGTTTGCTTGGCCTTTTTATCAAAAAAATGTCCCATTTCAGGACACATTTTGATGTTTAAAGAGACAGTGACTTGGAACTTCAAAAAACCTATCCTCATACCCACCATACACAAGCAAAATGAGCATTAGCATCTCTCATAAACTGCTAAAGATATACCAAGAAATGTCTTTGAATACTTGCTAAATACATATATGTACGTATGTGTGTGTATATATATATATACACATATATATATTTAATACTATACTAAGACTTAAGAGGCAAGGTTCTTCTCACTTACGTAGGACTAAACATGACATAAGCCTGTTGCTTTTGATTGGACTGGCAGATCTGGCAGTTGTGTCCTTGAGTGGAATCTAGCCCAAGCACAGTTGGCTCCAACCACCCAGTTAGTCCCCTCGGGCAGCCTCTGATGCCCTCTTTGGCGGGAACCGCTGCTGCCAAGGCAGTGATACAGTAACTGGGAGGATGCAGGTCTTAGTTTGTCTTCTGGGGCTTCTTTTTTTCCCTTTGTTTTACTACCTCTCATTTTCTTAATTTATTGAACATGCTTCAAATAGCAAGTTTGGGGAATTTTTTAGTCATTCTTTTTACTTGAAACCTGTGTGCTTTTTTTGGAGATATATACGAACAATTTAACAAACTGTTTCTTAAACTCATTTGGTTTTGTAATTTATAAAGAATTCAGGAGATGATTAAAAGGGCTATTCTCTATTCCCTATGCAAATATTTTAACTGTTGTAGTGTTTGACAAAATGGGATCTAGAAAAAAAAAATCTGCAAAGTGGAAAACAAATCTGTTTACAGTGGCGTTGCTGACTATCCTACCATATTCAGCACTTTTAAATATTGTTATTTATGAAAATGTAGTTTAAAATGCAAGACAAAATATTTATAAATGTTTCTTTTAATAAATACCTGTTTTGTCTGAAAGTGTTACTGTGTTTTGACAACTTTATTCATGTTGGTTAGCTATTTACCATTATGAATAAAATATTCAATTATTATACTGATAGAATAAGAGCTATGATGTTTACAAGTCCTGAGGGGGGAAAATTCAGTAAGAAAGCACTGCCTCCTTCTACTGTGAAATACTGAATTTCTCTGACTTTTTTCTTACTTAGAATTTAACTATGGTCCTACATATGTCTAGTATCATTTGATTACAGTTATATTTACTGTGGTACTAAACATATACAGCATCATATATGTATATATTTACATAGTGTAATTTCGAGTTGTTGGTGTTTGAGGCACAATACATTTAGTCCACACATCTAAACAATGTGTAAGAGACAAAACTGCATGCATAAGTCTTTACAAATGTAGACTTGAATATTCTCAATGTTACTATTTGATGGTGACCTGCTAGTCATTAGCTATCTTTATAAGATATTTCACACAGGTAGAAGTTCTTGTCAACATGAACAAGTCATCCTTTCGAGACAGTTTTAAAGCTAGATGTGCAGGCCCTGAAATATTATCTTGATTTCTAGCATAAAATTCCAAAATCTGTATTTAGAAACTGTGACATCATTTTGAAAAATATTACACCAATCTTCAGTGTAATACTGCAATGAAATCACGTTCAAAATTTATTGTCTAAAATCCTCTATTTGGAGGGATTTAAAAATTGAATATAGCATGTGAAGTTTCTTTCTTGGAGCAAATGCTGATATTAAAATATTTAATATATATTTCATTAATCAGTTTGTATTTCCAAAAATTTCTTTATAACAAAATGGATGTAGTCCAAATGGACAATAAGTCATGCTGTAACATGATTTCATTGCCTATCATATAGTTCTTTGAACACAAATTGTAAAACAGTCAAGCTATTAAACTGATTTATTGTGCATGCAGTGTACAATACACTTTGAAAAACTGCCTAAATACACTTATTCTATAGCCTGCAATAAAATAAGTATGTATTTAACTTGTATTTCAGTTTTTCATGAGAATGTATATAGCAAGTGCACTACAGAAAGTGAGTTATGTTTTTGTCACTTTTGCCCAGTGTTTAATATTTCTGTCGAATACAGCCTAATGCCAAATAGCCACCAATAAGCAGAGCACCTGACCTTTAGGTTTCAAAAAAAAAATGAATCTATATTGTGTTACGCATGTGTTCAACCTAGCTGTTTACAGCCAGCTTTCACATAACTGAGCTGAAAGTAGTTTGGGATACCCAGGATAAAGCAAAACCCACAGATAGTATCATGAGTATTCAAATTAGGCTGAAGGCACATATGGTATTAAGGAGACTAAAGGTATGATGGAGAAAAGACAGGCCAGTGACACAGGTGGCTGGGCTGCAGGTTAACCAACTGAGTTCCAGACCACTCGGTAGCATGGAAGTGTGGCCATAGTGCTTCCAGGTCCACAGCCCGTCCACAACTCACTTGAGTACCTGTGGAGTCCACGTGATCCATTCACAGGACAACAGAGAGTGGACACAAACCAGATTTAAGCTAGTAATAGCTCTGTTTTAAGTTAAAGGCATGCTAAAGTGTCTGTGATCTAAACCAAGCAACTAAAGGACAACTACACTCTACTTTAAACAGCCAGGGTTTAAGCTGTCACCTGATGCCAAATTTGCTTTCCTAGGCAGCAAATTTGATCACAAGGAGCATTTGTCTGTGGAACCAGTATCTAAAAACAGGTGAGGAGCTTTTTCCATAAGTGCAGCTTGCTGGACTGACCACGGCCTGAACCTGCTCAGGAACCTGCATCTTCTATGTGCAGTGAGTGCTTGTGAAAGCCATTTAATATAAGCATTCCACAATACCAACTCAAAAGCAATCAAAGCTGATACAAGAAAATCTCTAGCAACTTCCTATACCACCAGGAGCAAACCTAACACCTCCACAATGTCTGAGAGCCTGCTCCTGGCATCATTAACCCAGCCAACAGAGCCTTAACAGTCCTTATCAAATCCAACAAAGCAAAAAATTAAGGTTGCACATCAGCAGCTGCAATGTCTGCTCCAAGTTAACTTGACCCTTGTCTAACTACCAACTTCAAAATAGGTTTTGTTCTTGGCCCATAACGCTGTTGTTTTTTGAGAAGGGTAGCATGGTAGCACATTCGGAGACTCTGATGCAGTGACAAAGGTCCAGTCCTGCTCACCAATACCCTGAGTACATTTGCAATGACAGAACATCAGTCTTGTTCATGTATGTCCTGAATACTTCCACCATCAGTAGAAGTTATGTTTGTGGGATGAAAGAACAAAACAATAATGGTGCCAAAATCATCTGACAAAAACCTAACAGAAACATTGTCAGCATATTATTTAACATTACACCAAAATCCAGATTTTGCCCCTTCATTTGTCTGTGAACTCACACTGTGGAAATCCATCCTTCCAGTTTAAAACAGGGATACAGTTCAAAGGCTGACCATCAGTGATTGACTCACACTACCTTTCTTTCTTTTCAAAAGCTTTACATTAAATTCCCCCTTACTCTAAATTTCCTGACTTTTCCATACTTATCTTCACAAGCAGGGTTCACACAGTAGTAAAACTGTCATCTGGGGGGGGAGTGTTGATCTGCTTGGAAGGCAGAATGGCTCTTCAGAGAGACCTGGACAAGCTGGAGAGATGGTCTGATTCTAATGGGATGAGGTTCAACAAGACTAAGTGCCAGGTCCTGCACTTTGGCCACAACACCCTCATGGAGCACTACAGGCTGGGTACAGAGTGGCTGGAGAGCAGCCAGGAAGAAAGGGACCTGGAAGTTGGGATTGACAGGAAGCTGAACATGAGCCAGCAGTGTGCCCAGGTAAATAAGAAGGCCAATGGCATCCTGGCCTGGATCATGAATAGTGTGGCCAGTAGGACCAGGGAAGTGATTCTTCCCCTGTACTCAGCACTGGTGAGGCCACACCTGGAGTACTGTGTCCAGTTCTGGGCCCCTCAGTTCAGGAAGGATGTTGAGGTGCTGGATCAGGTCCAGAGAAGAGCAACAAGGCTGGTGAAGGGACTCGAGCACAAGTCCTATGAGGAGAGGCTGAGGGAGCTGGGGTTGTTTAGCCTGGAGAAGAGGAGGCTCAGTGGAGACCTCATCACTCTCTACAGCTTCCTGAAAGGAGGTTGTAGCCAGGTGGGGGTTGGTCTCTTCTCCCAGGGAACCAGCAGTAGGACAAGAGGGCATGGTGTTAAACTATGCCAGGGGTGACTTAGGTTGGATATCAAGAAGAAATGTTTTACAGAGGGAGTAATCTGACCTTGGAATGGGTTGCCCAGGGAGGTGGTAGATTTGCTGTCCCTGGAGGTTTTTAAGATGAGACTGGATTTGGCGCTTAGTGCCATGGTCTAGTAACCACAGTGGTGTTGGATTGAGGGTTGGACTTGAAGATCTCGGAGGTCTTTTCCAACGTGGTTGATTCTGTCATTCTATTCTATGATTCACTGTCGCAGAACACTAAAATATTTCGTTTATTAAATGCACAAATTTGGTCATTTTTCCTTTACCCTTCTGTAAAAAGGCTTCAAGGAGCTTCATGGTCAGGCAGCAGTGGGTGCAAGGGAATCTTTCAGTGGGTGAGATTTCATAAGCAATGCTGTTTATCAGCACCAGCCTAGTCACACAGACTGCATTCTCCACAAAGGTCTTCAACTGTGATTTTTACTTATAAATTATTGTTACAGTGTATTTTACCAATAAACCTTGTCCAAAATGGTGCATTTACAATCACAGGAAAATATTTTTATCCAACCATTCATTTAAATGTTTAATATTCTGAATAACAAATTCTCATGTTGGCTGTACTGCCCTTGGATTTCCATCATGGAACAAAAACTTCCAAGTTTTCATGTCTGACTAGCAAAACTACTTAGGTGTGCAAGCATTACTCTTACTTTTGATATTACATTCATGAGAATAAAATTTACTATGTATCATATGGAAGTTACAGTTATTCCATCAGTGTAATTTAGTTGTAAGGTATGATTACCTAGTTCTATTAAGACATGAACAAGGACAGAAGAAAGGCAAGGACACAACTCTGACTCCTCTAATGATTGTAATATAAAATACTGTCTAATAAAGGTCTATGGTTAGTTGCACATTTTTACAATAAAGTATATTCTCCGAACTGTTTCAAGTTTAGCCAAGAGTCTCATTAATGATCTTATCTGAAACAAGGTTACTATGCCACTCAATCTGCATATCAGAAGGAATTTGTCCAGATCACCCCACAGCATCCATTACATCAGAGTTACTAAATGACTGCATCCTCACTGCCTTCCCATTTACAACTTTGTCGTAAGAGACTGTGCCCAGATCTCTATTTTGTGAACAGGTTGTCTTTTAGTCTCATCACTAATTTCTGATGTGAAGGCACTTTGAATTGCCTTTTATTCTTCCTCTAAAAATTTCTCTAAGTGCTTAGTTTTGCACCTGCTTTCACCGTGGAGGCATCCTTCCACAAGTATTTGCATGTTCTTCCGCAGGGTACTTTAATTCTGAAAACTTCTCCTGAAGGGATAGGAGAAGGTCTGTAAGAGTAACCCGGATATCCAAAGCCACAGCTCCAACTTCCCCCTTTCACCTATGCAGCCTTGCAGGTTGCACGAAAGAGCCGCAGTAAAACGCTCAGCACCCTCCCCTCTCTCGCCCAGGAGCCCCGCTCCTGTCAGGGACCAAAAACCCACCGCGAGGTCCCTTCCGGCGCCCGTAGGGGGCGCTCAGGACCGCCCTCGCCCCGCCCTGACAGCGTTGGCCAATCAGGGCGCTCACAGCCCAGGGCGGAGCTCCGCGCGCCGCAGGGAGCCGAACGCCTTCGGCCGTTTCCGCCACCGCAGCCCCGATAATCCCCGACCACGCCCGAAGCCAGAGCCGAGCCCTTTCGGCAGCCTCCGGAAACCCGGAAGAGAGGCGGCCGAGCGCGTTCGGGTGTCTCCGGCACGGCAGTGACGCCCCGGTGAAGGGAGGGTGCTCGTGGTATCCCGCCTCAGCCGGACATGCGGCTGCTCTCGCGAGCTCTCCGCGCGGCTCAGGGCTGCCGGGCCGCCGCGCTGCCCCCTCGGAGCCTCCGGGCAGGGCCGGCCGGGAGCAGCGCAGCGGGGAGATGTCCACCCCAGCCGTGCCGCAGGCTGAGCGCCCGGCCCGGCCTGGACGAGCTGTTCGCCGCCCCGTCCTTGCGCCGGCTGCTGGAGGCGCGGGCGCAGGGCGCGGGCGGGGCGGCGCCGCAGCTGGCGGCGAGGGTGCGGCGGCTGCGCGACAAGGAGCGCGAGCTGCGCGACACGCGCGAGCTGGCGCGGCAAGGTGCGGGCCGCGGGGACATGGGCGTGTGCGGGCGCGATTGGCGGAGCAGCCCCGGGGAGGCGGGGGACGCGCCACACGTGTCACCTCGGGGGGGCGGGGGGGAGGGGGAAGGGGGGGGGACCCCCCTGCCCCAGGGGGCCGGGGCGGTCTCCTCGGGCCTTCTGGAAGTAGAGAAACCGCCTGAGCAGAGATCAAGGGTATGGGCGAGTGGGGAAAGCGCATCCACCGGCGTAGGAGCTGCTGATGCTGGAAGGGGGAGCAGCGTGGCGACACCTGTCTCTCATAGAATCACGGAATATTCTGAGTTGGAAGGGACCCACGAGGATCATCGAGTCCAGCTCTTAAGTGAATGTTCAGTACAGGGATCAAACCCACAACCTTGGTGTTAGTAGCACCGTGCTCTGACCAGCTAAAATAAAGATAATTAATCGGGGATAGAAAACTTCTAAAGGTTTTTTTAATCCCATTTTTCTTTTGCTGCCGAGACAGCCCAACCTGCCTTTCCGTCTCCATTTACAGTCGTAGACATCAACATCTGTTGGTGCTGTCTCCACACGTGATTTGACTTTGTATTGTGTCAGTAACTGCGCACTTTTAGTGCTGCCAAATAATATTTTTTTACCCAGGATCAAACTTCCTTTTGATAGCAGTTAGAAAACAAAAATGCAGAAAAGGAATACTTTTAAGGTCAGTAAACATTCATTAGATTGTGAAATATTCCCTAGATCATTTAATACTTGCTACTAAATACCAATTAATCAAAAGTGCTGACTGTAGGTGGCTGTTCTGACTAATGAAGGTGGCAAACACTGTCCAAAAACAATAGCTATTTTTTGGTATTTTTACTATTCATTCTCTTACACCTCAGTTTGAAAAAAGAGAAATGTTTCCTTTGAACGAACTAATAATTGACCCAAACTAACTTAATGAAATGGAATGGAAGATTTTTTTTCTCCTTTCAGAACCTGCTGAAAAAGCTAGTGTTATCAAAGCCAGGCTTAGAATTTCAGGAAAGTGAAGACATCACAAAGGCTTAGTCAGTAATTTTGATCGCTTCTGCAGTTAATAATTGCAAATATTTGTTTATATTATTTTAAACTGATTTTAAAGCCTGTATTGCATCTGCATCTTAAAGTATGCAAGTACTATTAATTGGTAGATTATTTCTTAATTATGTTACCAACAACTGGTTTGACTCTTAACAGATTTTTAATTCCTTAATTCTTATCCTTCCTTCTGTTGACCTTAATGACTAGCCCTTCATCAGTCAGTAGTTATGGTAAAGAAATGTAGATGGAGATAATCAAGTTTCCATGTTCAAAGAGTGACAGTTAGTCAGATAGTCAGCCATGCATTCTCTTAGCCAGCTGTAGATAAAGCATGCTTGTTGTTTAAACCAGTTTATGCATTATTATCTTTTTAATTTCCTTCTTACAGAAGTGATGGAGTTAATTCACCAATATTAAACCTAAAATATAAAGTAAAAAAAGTTTCATTTATAGTTGAGCTAGTGACTATTTGCAGTCACAGTGCTGAAAAGGTGTGGCTCTAGTGCAAGACTGCTCCTGAGCACATTTAAAAGTTTGCTGTACACAGAAAAAAGTCTAGCCCCAGCTCCCCATTTTTCATTGTATGTACCATTTTCTCCCTTTTTGGGCAATCAGAGGCTGCTTAAAATGTTGATTTTTTTTTTTTAATTATTATTTTTTCATCCCTTTGTTTGAATTTTGATATTGACAAAAAAAAAAGAAACACTTTAACATATTGAAACTGTAGTACAGAAAAAGAAGTCTTAATTGAAAAACATTAGTGTTGACCAATCAAGTGCTTCAAAATTACAAGTTCCTCTTATTATGCAAGAGTTCTCCCATAACGTTGCTTTTAGTGGTGTTTTAGAAGTTTTGCAGCTGTTCTGGAATAAATTGAGAGATATAAAATACTTGAAATTACTACTGCAGTTGTCAGATTTTTGCATACAATTATAGGGATAATAGTCCTTTTAACGAAGAGTGCCAATTGTGGGGCTGCTGTGCTCTTTAAATCCTTAAAGTTCCTGTCATACTGAAAAACAGAAAGTAATTTCTTAGAGTCACAGAATGGCTGAGGTGAGAAGGGACCTTTGGAGATCACCCAGTCTACCCTTCTGCTCAGCAGGATCACCCACAGCAGGTTGCTCAGGGTTTCACCTAGTTGGGATTTGAGTATCTTCAAGGATGGAAACTTAGAACCAATCTGGGCAACCTATGCCACTGTTTCACCACTGGCACAGCAATTTTTCTTTTTTTTTTTTTTGGTTAGGTTGGATTTTGTTTGTTTTGTTTTTTAGAGTTTCAGATTTTTCCCTTGTCTTATACCTGCACAGGATTAGAACACACTTAATATCTACTGTGTGCCTTCATTACAGATCATAGTATTAATTTGATTTTCTGGCAGGTTTAGTGTGTTGGGAGAGAGGGGCAAGTTTTGTGGTAGGTTGGTTTTGGGTTTGGGGGTTTTTTTGTAGAGTAAGTTCTTCATGTGGTTATTTTTCGGAAGGTTTTCTCAAACTGGCACTGATGTAAGTCTGAGGATTAACCATACTCAAATATTCCAGATGAGAATGAAGATTTACGGAAGCTTGCAGAAATGGAAATTGCCTCCTGTGAAGAAGAGATAGCTGAACTGAAACAACAGGTGAGATCCTCTTATAAAGCCTGTTGTTTCCTTGTCATTCTTAAATTAACAAGGCCAAATTGTCTTCTTAGGAGCATTGGAACTAGGTGATATTTAAGGTCTCTTCCAACCCAAACCGTTCTATGATGCTCATCAATATGTATATGATAAACTCTTTTCCTCCCCACCTTGCTATTTATACTCAAGTAGTGTCTGTTATCTAATAGAAATGAAAAAAGGAGATGCTACAGAGACAGGCTGTAAGCAAGTGCCTATTTGTACCTGAAAATGTTTTAATCAATGTATCTTTTTAAGCTGGTGCTATAGTTTGTCTTATCTCGATATACTATTATGGATGTCCAACTCTTTATCCCTTGGAAACAAAACTTACATAGTATCAGGCATACTAGTGCTTTTGGAAAAAAATATTTTAATACTATGTAACTACTCTAGTTGCTACCTTATATAGGTTTTACATAGTATCTGTGTTATTTGAAAAAAAAGATCATGATCTTTACAATAAAAATCTATTTAACTGAATGTTACTGGTGAAGTTGAAGCTGGTGTGGTCACATTCTTTATTCATCTGACAGCGATACAACAATCACTTTATAAATATTTTTGTAAATATTTATGGTTTTGCCAAAAGAAATAACTATCTGTAGAAAGAAACATCACCTAATGCTGGTACAGGAAGATGATTGAAAGGAATTTGCAAATCAGCCAGAGTTTTGATCCAGCATGCAAAATTGTGATACAGTTTTTTTACTTCTGTTGTATCTTTCTGCTGCAGATCAGGCTCTTCCTTTTTAAATAAATAAATGAATAATACATTTGAGTTGTTGTTGAAGGACTATCTTCTGAATATCCATACCTTCTTAGCTCTGCAGTTGAGATGGGGTTAAAAGGAAATCTGATGGGAGGGGAGGTGTTCAGTTGTCTTGCAAGAAGTGGCGTGAATCCTGCAGTGTCCAAATGTCCTCGAAGTTTTCCTAATGGGTGGAAAACTTCTGTGAAGTTTTGTGGATCTTGAGAGAAACCAGTGTAGCTCCTGTAACTGTGAACAGACACGGGGAGCCTTCCTGCAATGCAGCATCACCCCCACTCACCTCTTGCTGGCTGCTGCTTCCTCACTAAGGGAGGCATGAGAAGCCCATCCTCAGGGCAACCCAGGGGGAGGTACAGAGAACACAGCCTAGGTCAGTTACAGACTTGCCTTGGTGTTTTGTGCTGTCTCAGTTGTGGATAGTGTCAGAGAGGAGTCTTAGCTGGGTTTTTTTGTATTTACAGATAGTGTTGCTTTTGATTCCTTCAGAAGAAACAGATGAAAGTGATCTGGTCATGGAAGTAACTGCTGGAGTTGGAGGGCAGGAAGCCATGCTGTTCACTTCGGAGATATTTGATATGTATCAACGATATGCTGCCTATAAAAAATGGAAATTTGAAGTATTAGAATACTTTCCCAGTGAAATAGGTCAGTAATGAAAATACTGTAACTTCCTAATAGGAGTTGAAACAGTCATTCATATGACATTTTGATTTCCTAACTACGGGAAGCTAATTTGCACTATCTTAATTTTAGAAGTGGAGAATTGTTTGAATGTCTGAGTACAATTTTCCTCAGCTTCTGTATTTGAGAATGAAATTCCATTTCAGAAGTACTATTAAAATACTAAAGTGCCAAAAAGAAAACTTGTCTTTCAGTAGTTTCATTTCTACATTTTGAGAATACTGAAAGACAGATGCTTGACAGAAGGAAATTCAGAAAGTGATGGTGTTGTTTTAGCTTTATTTTTTTTATTTTTTAGAAATACAGATTATATATACTTTTTAATGGATACAATCTTCAACTTAGTTAATGTTTTAGTGCTTATAGGTCAGTTTGGTGGCAGTTTGAAAGTCTGTTTATTATTATGGATTGGCAGAGAGGAATCAGTTTTATTAAAACAATTTTTAAAGTTTCATCTAAAACATCATGAATTTATTTGAAATATGATCTGATGTTAAATACAGCTAATGGATGAGCAAAGTGGGAGGATTGTTGAGGCTTTGAGAGGAGAGATAAGAGATCTAATTATTTTTAAAGTCTTCAACTAAAATGTCACAGGTAATCAGCTTACAGCTTCATGCCAGTAAAGGATGTTCCTCCTTTCTACCTTTTTCCTTATTACATCTCTGCCTGTCTGAGCAGTCCCACCTATTTTTTTTCTGTCTGTTTTGATGTCCTTTCACTTAAACTGGCAAAGACTTTTCTTTTTATGACTGGGTTATTTTTTTTTGCCTTGTCAATGTGTTAAGCCAGTTCTCATGAGCCTGGGAGCTAACTTAGGATAAGCAGCAACATGGGACTGAATGCAAGGAAGTGGAAAAACTGGATCTTCTGGTGCTGATGAGCTGTGAATTTGGTTTAGGAGCAATGCCTTTGAAGAGGTGGGGATTGGTAGTTTTACACAACAAACTGAGGCAGTGGCGCAATAGTTAATTTTAGCTTAATCCAGATAGTGTGTAAAGTTGTTTCACAAAGATCATCTTGCTGTCTCTGCATTGTTGCTGACTGCTTTGCATTGACACTTGTGATTGTGCATCTTTGTAGAGTCTCATCACCAAGTCAGTTCACCTGAAAAATTGCACACACACAAAAAAATCAGTTGGTTTTCAGATAATTGGCACAAGAGAAGAGGAGAAATGTTCACAGAGGTGCTGGAGGCAAAGGGTGTGGCTGCTGGTGGTGGCAGTGAGAAAACAGGACCCTCTTCCAGCAGCAAGAGGTTCAGCAAGCTTAAGCCTACCATGAAACTGCAATCCAAAACATGGCCAGCCATGGCAGGGCTTTTGGGTTTTGATTAACAGATTGCTAGCCACATTTCTCAGTAGGATAGATTTGTTAAGTCTGTCTGTGTTAACAGATCTACAGCCTTAGTTATCCATGGTGTCATTAGTAAAGGTAGCACATTCTGCTTATTTGGATATTGCTGTGGAGGTAATGCATATGTCCTAGTGGGTGTGGGTCAGTAGATGGGCACTTGTGCAGCTTACTGCTCCTAGCTCAAATTGGTTGTGAAACTTCGCCTCTAGTCATACTTTCATCAATTTTTTTTTTTTTGTGAAAGTTAGAGAAATTAGAAAAGCTAGGGTGCTAGGATATGCAATCTGTCAGAAAAACTCTAATATTTTTTCAGTCAACACTTAATATAATTGCAGAGAGTTTTTTAGCAAGCTTTGAGAAATGTGAAGCATCCTTTAACACTTCTTCTGTTTACTTACACCGTATTTTGGACTCAGTGATATTTTCAAGTATCTTGAACCTTTCTGTTTCAACAGTGTAGAAATTCACAGCAAATAAATATTCACAACTCTCCCAGCTGAGCTTCTGATGGCAGTGAGCTGCTTTCCCCTTCTAATGAAGGTCCTTCTGTACCGTAAAGAAGGATCAAAAATTGGGCTCCATGGAAGAAATGCAGTTGGATGTCACAAACTGACACCTTGAAAATCTAGGTTTAGGATTGATATGTTGTCTGTATTCACACTTCAGAAAAAGGGAAGCCCTTGTCTATACCTATGTCTATATACTGTGGATTTCACTTACACTTCTGGTTTCTTAAAATCTTTATTTGAATTGATTTTAAAAAATGTTATGTCTGTAAAATGTCCCAATAACTTTCTTTAGCGTTCTTAGGAGGTATCTTATTTCAAGCTGATGAACATGAATTCAGGTTTTCACAGTATCAGCATCCCCTTTTAGAGTGACTGCTGACAATTCAAGTAATACACTTTTTTCACACAAATAATACACTTGAATTCAGTATTCTCTATTATCTATCTTTGTTACTATTAATAAACTTTTTGTATTTTCAAGAAGTCATTTGCCAAGTAAACTGTTTGCTCAGTGCAAGTGGAGGTAGGGACAAGAAGCTTCATATTACAGTACATCTTGTTGCTGAAAGAGCAAAGTCATATTCATCCCCATTTATGACCAGGCAAATGCTTTGCCAGGAGCTGAGCCAGTTCAGCCTTCAAAGCCAACAGGAATCTGTTTACTTTCTTTTTTGAAAGTAAATGGAATAAACATTGTACCGCTGAGATGGGTGTAAACAGAAAGAGGAAAAGGTCTGGGTCTTCTTTTTATCATGTATAATGGGGAGAGGAGTGTTACCCTTTCCACTGAGGCAAGACTTGGATCAGGTAAAGCCCAGCAGTCACATACACTTCACCTTCAGAGCACAGTTTCATAGTCAGCTTAAACAAGGGTTGTCTCACCTTCTAGCCAGCTGTATGTTTTCTTCTCTCTCAGCTCTAGCAATTTTGAGGCCCCAGTGCTAATTGGATCAGTTCACTGATTTGGCTTAAAAGCCCTGCTATGGGATAGTTTTTAAGTCAGGACTCAGCTTGCAGAGTTCTATGGTTGGAAGAGAAAGGGAGTTGGGTTTGGCTACCCTTTTGATGAAAGTCCTTGGACAAAGAGCCCATAACCTCATAGGCATTCTCATTAATGCCTTAAATAGGAAATTGAAGTGATATATTAACCTAGTATATATCTACCTGTATTTTCTCTTTTAAAGGGCTAGGTTTTTAATGGCTATATATTTATTTCAAAATCTGCTGTTTTGCTGAGAGCTTACCTGTGCACTGAAATTAATGTCAAGGAAAGTAGGATGTAAATTTTGGGAAAAATAAAGACAACCCTAGCTTTTGTCAACTTCTTGTGTATTTTTTGGTCCTGCATGACCATATATTATCAAAACAGATGCTAGAAATAAATTGGGAAGTAGGGGCACTATGCATGGCACTGCCAATGAAAGGCAAGTTTGAACCCTCGGTTTCAAATTGTCTACACTGTGCTGAGTGGAGCTAAAGATGCTGGTGGCACTGGGCTGTTGCACCCTGTCCTCGCTCCATTTTTATCAATTGCATTAGCAAGAGCAAGGTCCTACTCTTAAAATGTCAAATTCCCTCATTTCTGAGAGCTCCTGAATTTGACTGAAATCTGAATATGAGCGTGTGTAAATGAGGTGAATGCTAAATAAAGCTGCAGTTAAAAAGTGGTTTCAGTCTACTCTTAAGTTACTTTATTGACATACTCCAAGGGATGCCACTGTGCAAAAATAGCACATTGAAAATTTAGTGCACACATTAAAGAACAAACCCATGTCATTATTTATCCACTGCCTCTCACTCTGTAGTGGCAGGCAGAGACACAGATGTGGGACTTTGTCTCAATCTGGGTATAAGATGCCCCATTAAAAAATGAGTACAAACACCCTTGTTCTGTGCAGATCAGATTTCAGGATAGAGTGGGACATTTAATATGAAAGGGGCAAGCACACAGTTAGCAAGAGCTAACTACATGTGACAGGCCTACAACATGTCTGCCAGGGTAAAGGGTTTGTTGAAATTTTATTAGATTTGGCTGCGTTTTGTATTAAACCCATGTTGGTAATGGTTGATTCAAAGCAGTATGACCTAAATACCTGTCATCTGAACCAGTTTCTTGGTCATCTTATGCTGAACCCTACAGTGCCACAGGCACACTGTTACTACTACAAACTAAAACTCTCCTGAACATGTCACAGACATGGGCGCAGCTCAGACAGACTGACTATACCCATGGTATGAATATTAATGCCAGGAGAAGTGAGAGAGAAAAGACAGTAAGTTAGCTTTTGCAATTAACTGTTTATCACATAATTAATACTTGTCAGCAGTACTGTAACCTTGTGGACAGTCACATTATTTTTACTCCTGACATAACCTGGCTTCTTCCTCAAATCTAGAGGTGTCATGTGATCTTTTTAGTACTTGCTTTCATATATAAAGGAGTAAGTAAGATTTATTACTTAACTACATTCATTATTTTAGGTTACATAAGATTCTCTTAGAGTAAAGAAGAGATTTTTCATTTATTCAAATAGTGTTTGCATAGAAGTAGGAAGATTGCACACTACTTGTTGAAATTAAACTTCCTGATCTAAACTAAAGATTTTGAAAGATTGTATTTGTTAAACTACATGCTCTGTCATCAGTTAACTACATGCTCTATTATCAGATTTATTCTAAACATGACAGACTCATCTTACAGAATTGATAGTGGATAATGGCTATAAATTACATCACTGAAGCACTAGGTATGCTGAACAGTGTATTTGAATCAAAGTGGTACAGTTTTATACAAGTAGGAGAAAAATTTTAAAAGTCAGACGGACAAGAATTACAAGGAATAGAAAGGAAGAGGCAGTTTAGGCTATTTTCAACAAACATGACTGTAAGAGTAAATTTATTTTAGTAAAGTTGGGGGGAATGTTAAATTTCTCTAGAGTAAAAACATTTGCAAACCTTGTCCATGGAGATGAAAAAACTGGCCTGTGTTCTGGCTGCTGACTTTTTGCTGCTCTGCAGGGCATTTTCAGATTCTATGTTGTCTTTATTTTCCTTTTTTAAAAAGCTTCTATCTTGCCCCTGTGATTGAGTTCCTCACTCTGAGAGACAGCCTAAAACTGTATTTCTGCAAAGTATGTGCCACTTCTCAGTTGTGGTTTCACGTTGTAAGACTTAAACAGCAATACTCTTTCAAGGCCACCTATCTCTTCTTCAGTCATTCCCTTGGCTCACCATCTACTGTGCTGAGAATGGGATTTGGGAATCGAGCTGCATTAGAAACCAAAATGAGTGAAAAATTGTATTCATTTGTAGTGCCATCACTTCTCTGATCCTTCAGTTATATTGCACATAAGCAAACAAGCAAGAGCAAGAATATCATACACTAGTAGAGCAATAAACTCTTTCTGTCATGAAACCATGATTGCATTAGGCTTTACTTCCAAGTTCCAAGCTGTTCGGTGCTTGTAGTACATTGATGTCAAATTTTGCCGGAGGTATTGGTAAGAGGTGCAAGAATTGGTGTTCTACTCACGCCAAGGAAGCAAAAGGTTAAAATGAAATAAAAAAGTGAAGACACATGGGTAGGATGCATAGAGGAGAATGGATAATGAGAAGAGTATGAATAATACTCATCATTCAGTTATAGGGAGCTGGTTCTTTTTCTCCCATTGAATGATAGGTTCTGAACTAACAATAAAAAAATCGATGTTTCTGAAAGCAGCTTTCAAAATTTGATCTTTATGTAAACTTGCTACTGGTGTTAGAGTTCTATCTTAGGCACTCTTTTTATGTATATAAAAAAATTAAATTGGACTCTATAAAAATAATCTGACAGTCCTTTAGTTGAGATGGTGTGTGAGTATGCATGTGTGGCTTTAAGATTTCTCTTGCAACTGTAATACTGCCTAAGTGTTTAAATGGTAAATTCATAATTTTAAGAAACAAATGACAATGATGTCTAAAGACACTGTTTGAAGTACAACAGCATAACACCAGCAGTTCTTATGGGTCTACAGTTGTGTTTCTTCTGTATTTAAGGTGGCCTAAGACATGCAGTAGCCAGTATAGCAGGTCTGGAGGCTTACAAATACATGAAATTTGAAGGAGGAGTGCATCGTGTTCAGCGGGTACCGAAGACAGAAAAACAAGGACGCATTCATACCAGCACAATGACTGTTGCAATATTACCCCAACCCACTAAGGTAATATTTATATTTTAGTATAACAGACTTTACCACAAGCAGTGTTTGATACCCGAGTGTTTTTGTCTCTCTTTTTATTCTCACTTAATGACTTTTTTTTTCTTCTTAATTTTAAACTAAGTCATATTTATTTGTTTATTTTTATTTTTTATAATAGGGGTGAAATAAAGAATTTCCGTCTTTCCTTGTAATCCTGATCTCAAAAAAGTCACTGACAGTTCCCTTAACTATAACTCAAAAATTCATTGTTACTCTGTCTTTCATGTTTTGTGGAAAACTACGTTTTCTACAAAGTAACCTAAGACTGACTTATTTTACAGGGCTCATAGATACTTCCTTTAGCACTTCCTCTTTTCCATTTTTGTACTGTCCTCACTTGCCCCTTCCAGAGTGTATACGTCAAGTCTCACTATATTTGCTTGGTTAAAAGCAACTGGCTAAGAAATAAAGCTTTGTTTTGATCTTTGTTTCATATTGAACTAGCAGATTGTCAAAGATGTTACTCCTTGCTGTACTCTCTTGAAGTTATCTCGTTCCTTTCTCACAGAGCCTACTGCTCCATTCCAGAACTAGAAAAGGGAATATCTTCCATTTTATCTAAAAACCATCTGGTATCAAGTTCAAGTATTGGTTAACTCTGCTAGAAGAAGAGGGTGCAGGGCTTTCAGAAGAGGGGAAAATGAGTGCTAAGGGATAGTTATGTGTTAAGCTACTATTTGTCTGATTTCCTGGGTTCCATTGTGTTGGAAGTCCAGTCCGACTACGAAGATTTGTTAATATGTTTACACGTGGATGTGAGCTACCACTCATAATCTTTAAAAAGTTTGATCTTGCATGAATGTGCCTTATAAAATAAACTGACTGTGCATATTTGATACCTGTATGGAAAGAAACAATATAAATACATTCTTTGTTTGTTTTTCTTTTTTTTTGGTATCTCATGACAGATGAGGCTGCAAATTAATCCAAAAGATCTACGGATAGAAACAAAGCGAGCTAGTGGAGCTGGAGGCCAGCATGTCAATACCACAGATAGTGCTGTAAGGATAGTTCATATTCCAACAGGTGCTTCATTTTTTCCTTACTACAAGATCTACATTGCCAAACTGTTGTCAGAATTTCTTTTGAAACGATAGTTGTATTTTCAAACCTGGACAACAGCAGAGCAGAGTTTTCATATAGTTTTCATGTCTTTTCATAGTACTCTAAATGCATCATCCTGTGCCCACTCCAATTTTTAGTAGTAAGGACTACTGGCTTCAGTAGGTAAGCTATCCATTTGCCACTAAACATGACACTCTACAAGCACCCAGATCAATTTCTGTCAAAAAGTTATATTTAAACTTTCAAATAATGAAAATGATACTAAAAAATGGAGTAGGTTGAAATCTGATGATTTGCCATTTCTTGACTAGTCTCCAAAAGAGAGATTGCTCTATTTCCATATTAAAATGTTGCTTTTAATTGCAGAGTCTATTCAGGATGCCAGCTTCCCTTTGTCTGCTGGCTCCTTTCCTATAGATAACACAGATAATTAGGAGGCCCATCCCTCTGGCTCAGGTTAGGAAACATAGGAGGGATATGGTACACCATCAAATGCTACCTGATTTTAGCTGTCATATATTTTTTTATTGCCGTTCCTAACCCTTTTACTTCCCTTTGAGCAGTCTTCAACAGCTGCCTTGACTTTCATGGCATTTTAACTTTTCCTCTTCTCTACTACAAACATTACTCAGGCTTTACAGCCTCAGGGTAATCCCAAGTGCTCTTTATCTTCATGTATCCAGATTTTTGCCACTGATCTCTTTGTATTTGTTTAAGACATTGATCCATTCTGCACTTGTTGCGTCACCTTAATAAAGTAGAAGATAAACAGTAGAGAGGATAAAATTCCATATATCACTATGTCATGACAAAAGATACTCCAGATTGAAAAAGTTTTGGATTGCCTGCATGTTTGGATAAAAACACAATGAACTAAAACCAGCAGTTGATCTTAGTTTTTGCTGAATGTAGATATTAGGGTATGTTATAGAAATGTTAAGGTGTATTGCAAATATTTTCATGGTTATATATGGCTAATAGGGGGATTTATATATCACCTTATCTCTTCACTTTTTCCTGTTCCACCATTCTCTTCTTCGTTTCTCTGATCTCACTTCCCTTACAATTGTCCTGTTACTTCTATTTCTCTCATCCTAAATATTGTTTAAATCTTCATTGCAATCCAGCAGGTTGTTTATAAATAAGTCTTTCATAAAGTAATACTATGTAGTCTTATAAAACATACTTTAATATTACCAGAGTTACTTAAAATAGATCCAAATAACAATTTAGCTTGTGCTGTTTTCTTCCTGTATTTCTTCTCCCTACTCCTTTCTTGGGCTGTTCATTTCTTGTCTTGAATTACATGCTTTGGGATGAGAAAACACACTTTTTGTGGTTGTTGTTCATAAAATAGTGCCCACTTTTTTATATTCTGATCATATTCGATACACTCGTTATCTCATGTATTTTACTGCTCCTTAAATCTTACATTTCCTGGAACTGTGACCAAAAATTACAAGTATTCAAGGTGTCTTCTGTAAGTCAGATCACATTACATATCTTTTATTTCATTATCCACCTGTTGTCCAACATGTGGAATTAAATTTCTTGTCATATGGCTTAAAACACCTGTACAACTCAGCCTGCACTTTTTTCCCAAAATGTATTATTAGGTATTAGTAAGTCTGGACTTCTACATTCCCAGTCCAAATTAAATATGGAAGAAAGAAACAGTTTAATGTAACATAATAGAAGTCGTCTAGAAACTGCAAAACTATTTTAGTATGTGTTACTCTTAAGTGCTAAATGTCATGATATTTTTGACAGGGATCGTGTCTGAATGTCAGCAAGAAAGATCTCAAATTAGAAACAAAGAGAAAGCTATGCAAATGCTATGTGCTAAACTCTACAATGCCAAACTAGAAGAAGAAACTAAAAAGAGAAACAGTGTTCGAAAGATTCAGGTAAGTTTTGTTTAGTAACAATATCATTCTGTACAAGCATGTGTTCTTAGGGTAACTTCTGTGTTGAACTGCAAATAGTAAATGGAAATATAGGGGAACTGGAGCCCAGGAGGGACTTACATGAGGAAAAAAAAAATCATAGAATCATAGAATGGTTTGGGTTGGAAGGGATTTTAAAGGTCATCTAGCTCCATCCCCTCTGCGATGGACAGGAACACCTTCCACTAGACTTCCCTGAAAAACAAGAAGTTGTGGAGTCCAAAGCTTCTCTGGACAACAAAATTACATTTTACTTCAGCAGTAGAGGTTGTATATTAACCAGACTTAAAATTTCACTGGTACATAAATTCTACAGATCCAGTGAAACAAACTGCATGTTTGATTGCAGCGTGAAGAACCAGAATAGTATTAGAAAAAGATGGAGTAAAATTATTCTTTTATATGTTTGAGAACAATTACTGCAGCCACTGAAGTGATCTGAGTCATATGTAACTATAACAAATTTTGGATAATCATGAGAGGAAAAGAAACCTTTCACTTTAGATGCTTAATCAATATTTCATAATTTTTTTATAAAAAGATTATTATAAACTCATTCTTCTTGTTCAATAGATTGGGACTAAAGGAAGATCAGAGAAGATCAGAACATACAACTTTCCACAAGACCGGATTACAGACCACAGAATAAGCAGATCAGTGCATCACATTGAATCTTTCATGCTAGGAGAAGAAATGCTAGATGAAATGATACAAACTCTGAGAGAATATGCTGATTTTGAATCTTTAATGGAAATTATTTCAGAAAATGAAAAAAAAAATTCCTCCTGAACATTACTCTTTATCAGCCCATTAGAACAGATGTTGTAAGGTCTGCAAGGAAGCTTCTTGGAATACCACCGAGAAAATGGAACTGCTTTTCAGGTCATGAAAAACACCACAACTTCTTTCCTCGTGACTAATAAACAGTTTTCTTACTTGCTGAGTAAAAGACTTTATTATCTTCATATGAGATACATTATTGCTGCAGCAGTCCATTTGAAAAGTAAATTTGACTGCGTCAGAAGGAACTGCGGTTTTTAGTTTTCTCCACTGAGAAGATACTGATACACCACTCTTGAAAGGTATGCGCACATTAAAAAATTAGCTATTTGTAGTTCCAGTTTTCGTTTAAACAATAGCTTAAACATCAGTACAGTGTCAAATAGCTTACTTGAGAGATCAAGAAAAAACTTAATTTCTTTGAGTGATTCTACCTATATGCATATCTGTTAATCAATTAAAATGTCATGAGAGGGAGTCTAAGTGTATCTTCATCATGTTTTCATGCCCTTCAGAACAGAAGTCTAGGAATATCCCTTTTTCCAGAAAAAAAAAAAGCTGTGGAAGCCAAGTGACAAATCATATGAGTTGATTTTTGAAAGAATGTTTCTGTTCTTGAGTCCAAAGTGAATTGTTACAGTATTGTTCGGCTGATACTTTAGTCTCCACTTCGCTTCGCTTGAGTTTCTGCTTTATGCTTTTAATTGACCCTCCAATTTATTGATTTTCTAAAAGTTACATGGTGTGACAGACATCTTAGTGTTTTTGTCTATCTATTTAACAGCATTGTAAGGCATTCGATACCTTTATCAGCTTTGTTTTTTAGTAAACACTGCATGGTAACTACGATTAAGTTCCAAATCTTTTAATTAAAGACACGCACATTAACTTCAGATGTAGGAATATCTATATGCGTAAGGTAAGGCATACATGTATCCTGTTGGTAAGCATGAGACCTAGGTCTGCATTTACTAATAGTTTTACAACTCCTAACTGGCACATAAAAGTAAAAAGAAACATTGACTCGTTAGATATCGATTGGCACAGAAGCTAGGACTGAAGTCTTTGTTCCTACCAGATCGGTACAGCAAAGACTACAGAGCACTTGTGAGAGTCTTACTGACTTAACTTAAAGCCAGGCTTTCTTACATCCAGTGATGGATGGAGTTAGCAGTTCTTTCTAACTTCAGCTCCATATCCATCCAAATAAGAGACATCAACTGGGTCTGAGCACTGGATTACTGCATGAAAAACTTGGATAAACTTGTAGCCCGTCTGGCCAAATCCTGCCTGGCTCACAGCCTCCCTCTTCTCATCTAGCTCTTCAGCAGACACTAGAGGTGGTGTTGCCTTGCAAGTGACCAGCCTCTGACCAGTGTGAGAAAAACCAGACATGATGTGGTTCTAGCAGGAGCCTGACTGAGGTATCCTAAAACTGGCATCTGACAGGACTTTGCTGTCCTCCTTGGCTCATCATGGCAAGCCTTACTCTATATTAATTTTAACACAAGCAACTTCTCTGAGCTGTAAGCAGATTGCATTTCCAGCAGCAGCAGCAGAGATCCTTGCATTGGTGTCCAGTCAGCCTAGCTTCCAGTGGCACTTCTCATCACACTTCAGCTGCTAATAGCATTGGTCATGCTTTAAAATAAATACAATTATTTTATGGGAAGGAGCCCAGATGCAAGATCCACCACCAGACTTAAATCACAGAACCTCCCTGCTCAGGCAGGGTCCTGAGAGATCCTTGAGACTGGATGTGGCACTTAGTACTGTGGTCTAGTAACCACGGCGGTAATGGACCAAGGATTGGACTTGGTGATCTCGGAGGTCCCTTCTAACCCGGCTGATTCTGTGATTCTATGATCCTATGATCCTAGAGCACATGGCACAGGATTGCGACCAGACAGTTCTTGAATATCTCCAGTGAGGGAGAGAATCCTTCCCCGACAGAGGAGCTTTGCACATTGGGAGCGTGTCAGGATGATGGGAGAATCCCAGGCTCACCCATTTAAAAAAACCAGGCTGAGCTTAGGCGCGTCACTCCCGGGGCGGGGAAGGCGGCAGTTCCTTGGGGAGAGCGCCGCGAGGCCGTGCGGGTGCCGGAGGGCGGGAGGAAGGGGCGGGCGGGACCCGCGGCCGGGCGGGAGCCACAACCGCGCGGGAGCCGTGGCCGCGCCGCCCGCCTCCCTCAGAGCCGCCAGGGAGGGAAAACGCCGGGCCGGGCCGGCACCGCCCCCCGCGCCCCGCATTGGCCCCCGCCTTCTGCCCGCCTCCCATTGGCCGCGTCCCGCCCGCGGGCGCGGCGCGATTGGCCGGCGCGGTTTTGGATACCAAATTCAAAGTTTTTAAAAAGCGCCCGGCGAGCGCGGACCACGCACTGCCCGCTGGCGCCGCAGCAGAGGTGAGAGCCGCGCCAGGGTGAGCCATCCGTCCACCAGCCGGTCCGCGGCTGTGGGGCTCTGTGCTCAGGGCTCCGCGGCTGGACCGGCTCGGGCCAGTGGGGCTCCGCCGTCAGGGCTCCGTGAGCGGGGTGGCGGGGGCTGCCGGCGTACGCAGCGGCGGGACTGGGAGTGCTGGCGGCGCTGCATGGTCATGATGGGCTGGGGAGGGGGATCCCCGGCGGCCGCCCAGTCCGGCTGCCCTCCGCAGCCTAGCCCCGCAACTATCCCGCCGGCGGGACGGGATGGGATGGGACGGGACGGGACGGGGCGGCGGCACATGGGCGGCCACGGAGCGCCCCGATCCTGCCAGCGAGCCGCATGTGGGGTGCTCAGGGCTGCTCGCCACACTGGCGGGGCTGAGCCCGGGTCCGAGCAGGGGTGGGGAGCCCAGGTCGGCTCCCGCCGGCGGGCAGCGCGGGCGGGGACGCGCCGCGCTGTCTCCCGCCCGCCGGACCACGCCGCCGGAGGGGGCATCCACCCGGCGCGCTCCTGCTCGCCCGCCACCAGCATTTTAGGGGGAATTCTGCAGTGCTGGTGAAAGGGGAGACCCCCAAAGGCGCAGGGTGAGGGTCCCGGGGCCGTGGGGCACGGTAGAGCCGGGACCCGATCTACCTGCCGCCGATTCGGGCCATCTTGAGCTCTGGGCGGGAGAAGCCTGACAGCGCCGCGGGGGCCCGCGGCTGAGCCCGCTCCTCCGGAGGGTCAGGGCCGGCCTTGATGGGGGGACATTTTCCAATTCATTAGTATTTCAGCCCAAAAGTTCCAAGGAAGGGGGGAAGGGAAGGAGGAAGCTTAGCGAGGCTTACATCTCTCACCTAACTCACACTACTCAAAGCCATAAGCGTATTTGCTCCTTTCTTCCACTAAACGTAGGTACAAAGAAGGGACTTTTTCTCTGAATCGTTCATGAAACATTTTTCTAATGCTTCTTTCCAAAACTGCTGGAAGTGCTTAAATCCTTTAAAATTCTTGCTCAATGGGGGAGCTTATATTTCCTACGGATTACAAAGCATGTTGAAAATTATTTCCCCTTTAGATTTAACAGGGCAGCGATGGCTTCCTTCTCCCCTTCAGCCCTCGCCCATCCCCCCGCAATTGTTAATATAGATAGCACCGTATTTCGGGGTGGAGGGGAAAGAAACAGGGCGAGGAAAGCTCAATTTCCCTATGGTATCTATTGACCTCTCACTCTCTTAAAATCATGCTTGTAAGTAACCTTTATTTCCCTCCGGCCACTGTTTAGGGGTGGCTGCTTTTCTTTGTAATTTACACATCCATGTGAGCACTTGAGTTTTTCATGTGCCATACAGCCTCTTCCCTTTTTAAAAATGCCAGATACCTGACTGCAGCAGCAGCATTGCCTCTGGTCTTGGATGCAAACTTTAGGCTTTTCTGGTCCGGATTGTCACTCGTGGACCCTCTGCCACTGGTGTCCCTTGCAGGGACCGCAAGTGTCCTGCCTGTGTCGCTACATTTAGGGTAGCTAGTGGAGGCATTGGTGTGCCTAAAAGTAAACTATTCTGGTGGAATGGTGACAAAGTAAATCGGCCAGTTCCTAGCCCTAGTTATATGCAGCATAAAACTCGAGTTTTGAGATGATCTTACATAGATTGAATTACATAGTGGCTCTTGAAATCCATAGTTCCACTAGTTGTATTTCAGACGCTAGAGAGTGAGTTAGATAACAGTATAAAAGTCATAATGCAGAAGGAAGGAATGGTCAATTCTTTATAAGAAGAATAATTTGTGATGCAGTTTACACTGTGTTGTAATACTATCCTTGTTTCTTGCAGGATACAAACAACAAAATGAAATCAAACCTTAACCGCTCTTGCAAAATGAAACGTGATTTTGACTGTGCATCTCTTCATGCTGGATTTGCACCACTGAAATCTGCTGTGGAGAAAACAAGACTGGAAAAATCCTGCCTCTTGAATTACAAGGAAGGCTTTTGTAAAAGCTGCACAGAAGAGCATCAGAAAATATTCCCTAGTGACTCATATCATGCAGCCACCAGAAATCTAGAACTTGAAGATGGAGGAAAACCGATATATAACAAAGAAAACAAACAAGTGACCCAGAGACTTGATGAAGTTATCTGTGAAATGGAGGAACTGGAAAACAGTAAACTTAATGAGGACAGTGGTTATTCCTCTATGTTAAATACTCAGTATGCTGATACAATAGAACATGAGGATAGTATACCTTTGGCTGGGAATCTCTGTGTCACACCAAAACATTGTCTCAGGAAGAACCAAAACCAAGAACAGTTTTCAAAGAAGACTTTACTGCCAGTAAGCCATTATGAAGACATGATTTGCTCGACTTTGAAAAAAAATGGTAAAAGAAATCTCAAGTCTTGGGCTGCTATAGACAGAATTGTTTTTAGGGGAAAAGTTGAACTTTGTAACTTAATTGGAAAGAAAATGGGGCTAGATAAAATAGACATTTTTGCCGAGCTCTTCCAAAAGAACCTGAAGCATATATTAGCAAACATTTTAAGGCATCTCAGCGAGGTGGATTTAATCAAGTAAGTATATTGATCTCATTGTATTTCATTGGGAAAGGAAACAGCCTAGTCAGATGGCTTAATGATTTAAGTATGGGGCTTGTGACATTTACTGAATGTTTAGTATTATGTGTTAGTATGTTAAAACATGAACTGACAATGTAAGCTGTGGAGAATATCTTTTCCCAAGAAGGCAATTAAAGACTACAACTGTGAACATGTTCCATATTTACATGAAGGAAAAAGATTACAGTTATTCTTGCTATTAAATAAATCCTTTCCCAGGAGGTAACTGATATATTTGTATTGTCGTTGCAGTTTTGCCAAAGTCAGCACGACATGGCGGAAGATTCTACAAGAAGATAAATGGATTTTCCAAATGTATAGTAAAGCTGTGAAAAACCTCTCTGTAAGTTGCTGTACCTGTTAGATAATTTGTGCCTGAACCATCAGTATCTTTCTGCTATTTCAGGACTTAGTCTTAAGAGATCACAGAAGAGTTTCTTAGGTTGAAAACTGTCACTGGAGTGTCTGAGCTTGTCCTGTCAGGGTGCCCTGTCTCAAGTGTTGCTAGTCACATCAGTGTCTTTGGGGACCCCAAGGAAGGTTGACTGAGAAGGTGACCCAAGGAGACACGCAGATGTTCTTAGGAGCTTCCACATGTCCTGTGTTACAGAGAAGGGCAAGAAGGAGAGGGTCACTTCCAGCATAACCTTAGAGACTCAGTAAAAGCTTGCTGATCCAGAAGGGAAAGAGACTGACATAAACCACTCAGCTGACTGTGCGACTGGGGATCTCCGTACTTTCTTGCAGCAGTCTCCAAATTCCAGTGTGTTGGCTACAGAAAACTAAGAAGTGTTTCATACTGTGAGCTATTCCTAATGCCTCTTTATCCCATGAAATAAAACATACTAGATCCAACCACACGGCATTGCACTTTATCAAGTCAGGATTCTTAAAACACTAGGAGTGTCTTTCTTATGAGATGGAGAGACAATGAAACAAGGCTTAAGATCTGTCACAGGATAATGTAGTCAACCAGTTTGAGTTTTTATGTAGTATTTTACAGTGCTGGGGTGAAACATTTGGACACCACTGAACGTTCAACCCATAGAATTTGATTTCCTCCCTGCCATTGTATGCTTTTTTGTTTAACCTGAACTGGAAACCTGGAAAATTGGTGGGAGGAGTTTACTTCTCACAATGAAAGCTTCAAGCATTCTGATTCACCATAAAGAATCAGAAATACTGTTTTGTGCTCTAAAACATTGTGATGAATAGGTTATGTGCTCTGCCTAAATAATTACTGAGTTAATATGAAAGTAGGATGACATAATAGATTGTTGTTTTGATGGTCTGAACTAGAGAGCTGTTCTATGCATTTATAACAGAAATGACTGAGAAAGTTGAGGTAAAATCGGTAACATACTCCTTGGTGTGATGCTTTATTAATTGGAAACCGGGACAAAGGACCAAAAATTAGTTGTTGACTTCTATTAAACAAAAAAAGCAGTATCAGGTGAGTCTCTTTTCAAATTTAAATCTTGATTTAAATCTTGTTTTTCTTTTCATCAGAATGGCACGAAGGCACCAGAGCATGCTGCAACAAGGGAGTACGTTCTTTACAGAGTGTCTTTAGCTTCCATTCAGAAAGCAACCCCACCAAAAATCTTGAACAAAAAAACCACCAGATCCAAAGCATCTAAGAATCACAGCAGGCTCGTGGAGTTTTCTGAGGTAACTGATGATTTCCATTCATCTTTAGTTTCTCAGGTGTTGTCTGGCACACAATCAGCTTGTAAAGCATGTTTCTGAAAGTAGTATCTCTTATTTCAAGTGCTCGTAGTTCTTATTAGCATGGCTGCCAGTTTTTTGCTTAGTATGACTATTTTAAATCCCACAAAACCTGTCAATTTTGCTTCAGAACTGATGGACAATTTAAAGGAAAAAAAGGGGGGACCAAAGACTAAAAAGTTCCTATTTTTTAAAAAAATAAGCGACACATACTTTTTCTGTTCATGCTCTGTTGGATTTTTTTCCAGCTAATTTTCTGGCATTAAAATGTACTTTTTTAGCTACAAATTTATAGTTTTCAACAACTGCAAACAGCCTGTTTCCCTTCACCTTTTATTTTTCTTAAGCTGTTTTTTTCCCCATGTATGTTACAAGTACTTCTTAAGACTTTTAAAAATGTTTATTGAAAGTTGTTGTTTATTAAGAAGCAGTAGATTTTCCTAACTAGAAAAAGGTTTTATGCTCAAGCTCAAAAGTCTTATCCTGCAAATTAGTGCAATGAGAAGATATAATGGCATTGGAAAGTATGATCCAGATGCTCTAGTACTACTATATTGGACATTGTAGCATTAAGAATGTAAAAGTACTCTGTTCAGTAGCTGTCTAAAATTTCATTCCTAAAAGACATTTATGTCTATACGCAACACATTCAGATTATATAAACATTTTGCTTTTAACAATTGAATGATACAAGGTGTTATACAGGTCTATAATTTTCTAATGCTAAACCATTTTGAAAGCAGATGTTTTTGTGTCAAAAATTAATTAATTGGAAAGCAAAAGGAATTGCTTCCATTTTGTATCTCAAGCTAAGTGCTCCACAGGTGAGATTTCTGAACACATTTCTCACTTTTCAAAAATGTCAATGATTTAAATAGAATTCATATTTATTTTCTTTTTAAAAATTAAAACACCATCCTTGGATGGAATTTGGAAGATTCAGGAGGGCTGTTTTACTTACAGCCTTTGATTTAGCCTATCCATCAAATTTTAAATTTAAAGAATTTGAAATTGGCTACCTCTACTCCAGTACAAAGTATACCAAAAAAGTATAGAGAAAGCTATAGTCTGATTATTACTTTTCAGTCTCCACCAGAATTTGATACAAAAATATAGGCTAAATTTTTAATTTATCTCTCTAGAGTAAGAGAAATTATAATACATTTTGTGGCACTTAGATAACATTAGGAAATTCTTAGAGAGTTTACTTACCTTCTGCTCCTGATTCTCTGTGTATGCTTTTTCCAATAGGCTGCCAAGACCTTGAAAAACACTGAAAGCTTTAAAGCCTGCCATCGCTGTGGTTCACCTGCAAAGTATGACTCCTATCTTCAAAGAGCAATGTGCAATCGTGAAAGTTGTGGCTTTGACTTTTGCACAAAGTGCATGTGCAGCTACCACAGCTCCAGTGACTGTATAAGCGGCAAACCAGTGAAACCCACCTCTATGCCAGGGCCACTTCCTGGGACTAAGAAAAGCAAACAGAATCTAAAGAGGTTGTGATCCAAATTGTCAGATGTGCCATAAATTTTTTTCTATTCATCTACAAAGAAAATGTTTTCTGCTATTCTATATTTATAAAGAAGTTTATTCTATTATTCCTCTGCGCTCTTTAATAGTCTTGTTCAGAAGGCTTTTAAAAGCATTTCTAGTGCTGTCCAGTGAGGTAAGTGAAGCCCTTTTTAACTTCAAATTATGGGGGAGTCTAGATTTTATGATTTTTCAAAGCTTTGTCTTTGATTTTTAAATGCAAACATTCATAATACCATTTTCTCTGATGGTTTCTCTTATGTGAATCTTAAATTGTTCTTCCTTCATTTCTTCATTCAGAAAGCTCAGGTTTTCCTTGAACTGAGGTGATACCTTTTCCAACTTTAAAAAAAACAGTACTGTATGTTGACTATACTGCTAAAAAGTACGTGTTCTTTTTTCTTGAAGTTATAATATTACTTTTAGTATTTGTATATATTTGTAAATACTATTCATGTTTGTCTTGTAAATGTGAAAATAAATTGCTGATCTTGACTTCGTTGGCTTTGTTGGACTTCTGTCTATCATCCTAGAAGATTACTTCTGTTTTCTCAAGTTTCTAGTATGTGCTTCTTAAAGACGTTAATTTGACAAAGTGCAAGTCTTCTGGATTTGTGTAAAATGTACTGAATCCATTCTCATGCTGTATTCTGCAGCTTGATTCCATAAATATTTTGTCTATTCAAGTCCACTTAAACATATGCTCAAGACTGGAAAATGAAGGGTAGAAGGCTGCCAAGTTGATTTGAGGGCTGGAGCACCTCTCCTATGAGGAAAAGCTTAGAGAGTTGGGTTTGTTCAGCCTGGAGGAGAGAAGACTTCAGGGTGACCTAATTGCAGCCTTCCAGTACGTAAAGAGAGCCTACAAGAAAGATGGAGAGGGACTTTTTACAAGAGCATGTAGTGACAGGACAAGGGGGAATGGCTTCAAACTTACAGATAGTAGGTTTAGATTGGGTATTAGGAAAAAATTCTTTACTGTGAGGGTGGTGACTGTGCACTGGAACAGATTGCCCAGAGAAGCGGACTCCCTATCCTTTCCCTAGAACTGGAGTTGTAACTAGATCTTTAAGGTCCCTTCCAACCCATGCCATTCTATGATTCTGTGATCCTATTATACCTCATTCTGGTAATTAGACTGCACCATCTTGATATGCATGTAAGCACAGTGAGTCTGTTAGGCATTGATAAATAAGAAATATTATAAGCAAAAGTTTGTTATAAAATTTGTATCTGTGTCTACTGAAATTCCTCTGTCCTGAAGAACACAGATAATATGATCTGAACAGAACTGCTATTTCCTACAATGATTTAAAGAAATGTGGCACAGGCATTCACTCTTAAACTGGTGTTGCAGTGTATGATACATTTTGAATTAAAACTTGTGTGTCTGTTTAGGAGCTGAATGTGGCTGTTACAAACTTAACAGGTTTACCTTTTCAGATTTTGAGCTTACTAAGGGGAATGCACTCTCTAGTAGGCCTAACAGTTTGTACACAGAGAAAGTGGAGAATAGCTACTCTTTTTTTTTTTTTCATTTTTCATTGTTAGCTGTAGAAATTTATCTGCTCATGCAGAATTTTGAGAAAAATTCTGTGTTACCTCTAGATAAGAGGGAAGAGTTCGACTACATGGCTTCAGTGGTCACAATTGGGGATGAACAATATGAAGAAACAGACATTTTTTACCAGTTTGTGAGTGCTAAGAGACACCTATCTTCTACCTTAAACCTTGTTGGAAAGGTCAAATTATTTGACTTTTAATGAAGCTTTGGCCAAGCTGTGATGGATCTGCTGCAAACCATTGTGGCTGTTTCTTTCCTCTTGCCCAACTGTTTTTGTTTTATATGATACTCAGATCATTGCCTACCAGCTTAGTTTTAACAGTTAAAATAGACATTTAAGATTACAGCCTTCATCAGGTGGGTGACAGCTCCTTAAGGACCTTGATCTTGCAATTTTCCTTTGCAAAATTTCTAAAGCATGGGGATTTATGGTGGCCACGCAGCTATTTCCTCCTTTATGGTAACCTCGCCTGGCAGTTGAAACCTTGTCCAACAACACTGAGCACTGGGCCTGTATAAAAACTATGTGTCTGATTGAAAGCCACATGGTGGTTGGTCTCCTCAAAGATGTGGACAATCAGTCCCCACCCAGGCATGCTAACGTCTGCTGCTGAGAGAGAAAACAGTTCCTCAGAGAGTGAGGGTGTTGGATGTTAGTATCAGTGGGTACCCCAACTGGTGCTAAGGAGAGTGATTTATGTGCCAAAGGTAGGAACAGATTGTTAATGTCTGTGCTGAGCCTATCTTGGACCTGCCTTTGATATGTAATCAATGTGAGAGTCATACCTAGGGCAAGAGTATAACACTTGCCATATGGAGATGAGTCCTCCCCAGGTACTACAGCTGTTGTCAAAAACTACTTTCAAAGTCAACCTTTGCCAGCCCCAGTGACTTTGCAGGAATGTGATAAGCTTCTTACCCACATTGCACATGCTTTTCAGATCTCCAGAAGGTGAGAAATACCTGCAGGCTGCCAGAGTCTCCTGCCTCACTGGTGCAAGTACAGATTTCTTCCAGTTACTTACTTATCTCTAGGAATGGCTCTCCATGATGAGGAAGGGTGGGACATTTCTCTGCTCTATAAATTGCTGTGGCTAGCAGCTGTTTCTCCCAGCTTGAACAACTATGGAAACAGATTATTCCTTAACTTCATCCTGACCCTAGCCAGGAGACAGACAGAAGCAGGTTTTTAGGGATTTTTTTAAATCAATATTGAGCTTTGCAGCTTCTCTTTCTTGCACTTATGATGCTATCTTGAAAAATCCAAGAAGCTGTTCAAGATGCTTACACTTTCCCGCAAGTCATTAAAGGCTATTTCAGCAGTCTCACCAAAGCAAGCAGAGAAGCTGAAGAGAAGTGCCAGATAGTGATGATATAGTCACTTGCACAAACAAGGACAAGTTTGTATGCATTTTAATTTATCCTCCAGCAAAAGCCTTTGTGCTCTGAGGACTGTGGAACATGTCAGAACCAAAACAAGAAAAAACAGCCCTCTTACTTCAACTCTGTAAGTGCTGGCACCTTAGCACAGCTTGTCATCGCAGAGCCTGATTTCTAGCATGTGGCAAAACTGCAACATGTGTCAGATATACTGTCACTAGCCAAGGGTTTCACTGCAAGGAAGCAACATTTTAGCATGTTGAATATTTTGTTTGACTAAAAAAGAAAAAAAAAGGTAAAACATAAATAAAACTTTGTCAGTGACCACTCTCAAAAAAGCTCCGAATATTTAGCCCTAAAATATAACGTCTGCACTGACTCGGAGAGTTTAAAAAACAGGAATCTAGATTAAGATTTTGACAAGGTTTCCTCCCCAACTCCCAAAGCCAAGGACTGACAACCACTTTGAGGAATTTATTCTGTATCGTAATTTTTTTTAAACGAAATCTGTTGTGGAAAGGGAAAACCACGAGATGGTGCTCTTGACCCATTCAGTGTATGAAGCCAGATTCATTTAGTTCCTTTTACCGTGTTCATGGAGAGTGTACTCCCTCTACCGCCACTGACTGTAGCTATACATCGTTACTGTGGTCATGAGGAATGAGATTAAATCTGCAACTGAAAGATAAAAACACAAACCTTGAATTCAAATACTGATTTAACCTTGAATTCAAATAGTGATTTTAACATTTGTTTCAAACATATTTGTGTAGGATATGCATGTATTTGCTAAACTTAAAAATGTACAGGTGCCCTTCATAAAAGCTTTATCATGATGCTAAGTGCATATGACTTCTTTAAGGAGCGATTGACTGCTCTAAACATGACCTGTATTTTCTCCACCTTGTGCACCTGTATTTTTAACTGGAGAGCAAAGTCACCACTCCAAAGCAGTTGGTGCAAGCTGTCTATCAAACCCCTATCGCAGGTCTGGAGCAAACAGTGAACAGAACTTTACCTGGGGCTGGACATCGTGTTCCTGATTGACAAAGGTTTGGTGAACACCTCAGCTGCAAAACAGCTGTGGTGTCACCTTGACATGCCTTGTGGCAGAAGCTAATGGTGCTGACTTGCAAAATGTCTAAAGGCATAGCATTCATATGTCTCTTCTTGTAGAGTGCCTACATTGCAGTTAGGAGGAGCTGGTGTCTTGAACTGAAATGCTATTACCTGAATGCAAGGATGGACCAGACAATTACTGTGATAGATGCTTGATTTTGGAAGCCACTTGCCATGATAGAAAAGATTCGCCTTCTAATATATTTGAAATTTGAACTAGAGGATGAGGAGTTACAGAGATGGACAACTGCTGGATTAGGCTCTTTGCCTAAGGATGTACAAATTTCCAGGTCCACTCAATTTTTATATAACCTTGTCAGAATGGTTTCTCCTCTGAAGTAGGAGGAACATAAGGATACAAGGCAAACCATGGTTCTGATATTCCCAGCACAAAATAAAAGCAGCTACGGTCTTTTTGAATCTGCTGGCACATGCAGAAATACTTGCAAGGTTTAAACAAAGAAACAGACATTCTTGGAGGTGCCACTGAGATGTCTCATCAGCATCTGAGGGTTTGTCCTTTAAGGTTTAATATTGCTCTACCCTTTGCATTCAGAACTGCCCTCATGGTACCTCAGTCCTCCACTCAAACAAGCCAAGGGCCTGAGAAGCATATTGAGAAATAAAGATGCAAAAACAGCGCAGTTTACTGATTAGTCTGTAGGTTTTGATTAAGTTCTGTGGGAACTGCAGTCCTCAGTCAGCTGCAGTGTCAGGGCCTGCCCACAGCCCAAAGAAAGCCTGAGGATGTCCTTTGGCCAAGAAGGTGCATGGCTGGAGAGAGGGAGGGACCCCTGCCCCTCCACTGCTCTATTTTCCATCTCCTATGTGCTAGGCTAGCTTTTGGGATGTGGCAGTAGTACTGTTGCCCTTGGTTGGTACAGCTGTATCTGGCCAGGGGAGCAGGAGGGCTGGTACTGGATGGAGCAGGGTTTGCTTGGGGGCACGATACAGGATAGAGGAAAGGTTGGGGATGTCAGCTGAGAAGGCTGTAAGTCCTCGGATGAGGGGGCAGTCTCTGTCCGGGACTATGGCTTTTCAATAGCTAGCATAGCATGTCTCGTGTGTGTGTGCTTGCGAAAACCAAAGGCCTATGGGCTTTTGACATTAACTTGCAGCCAGACCAATATAGTAATGGTAAATGCTGGTGTTGGGTTAAAAGGCCTCTCTGGCTTCCTCAGCCCACAATGTCACACCCATACTGAGAGCATGACAGGGGTCACGGGTGTCTCCAACCTAAAGTATTTGCTGTGGGCATATAAAGCTTAGGCAGCCCTCAAACACTGGGAAGAAGGATTGGACTCAGAAGATACCTCTGCATGTTTCAGGAGGAGGTATGGCTCTTCCAGGGCTAACACAAGCTACAGCTTCACATCAGAGGCTTGGGATGGGTACAGCTGTGCTGGCCACTACCTCCCAAAATTCCTCTTTGCTTTCTGCCTGTGGCAGCTGAGCACCCACCAGAGAGCGCAGTGCTCCTGCTCAGCAGGGATGAAGGCTGCTTCCAGAGGCTCCACTGGAGCTGGCTCATGCATGAATCATAATGCAAAAGTGATGACACAAGAGCGCTGAGACTCATCTCTTATGTTTAGTGTCATTTTATGAGGGTCCACCTCAACTCATTTAATTACATTGTACAACAAATTTTAGTTAGTCATATGTAGATCTAATTTTCAAGATTGTCCCCAGGTACCAAATTAGTAGAGAAGATATCAATTGCAATTTGCTTACAAACATACTTTAAGCACCAGCTGCTTGTAAAAATACACATAATGTTTTTAAATTAAAAAGCTCTGTGTTACCTTAAAAATGCTTGCAACAGGTGCCATAACAGTACAGTTATTTTCTGCAATGCATTTACTTATGTACTCATAGATAAAAAAATCTAGGTGCCAGTATGAAATCAAAAAAGTTTGATTTCCTTCATGTCCCTTTCTTTCGTTATGGCACATTGTGGCTGTGTAATAAAATGTGATGCTAAACTGTAGGAAGAACCCTCTCTAGCAGGGTAAAAAAACATGTAAGCTGTCATATATTAAAGGTAAGTAAATCAGTGGGAGTACCACAGGACTTCCAGTCTCACTGTATACATTTTAGAAATAGTTTTGGAGAAGTAAGCTGTTCATATTTGTTCTGGCCTCCTCATCTTTTTTAAATAGCAGTTATGTTCTCAGTATTTGTACACGATATACAAATGTAAAATACATAAAATGTCTTAATGTCCTACACCACTACCACAGCCCCACCATTCTACTATGGATTAACCACGTAGTAGGCAACAAGGACAATTTTTAGTATTTCTGTTTATACTCTCAGCATGTTAATACTCATAGTAGTTATTCTCTTGTCAGTACTCATAATATTCTTCATTCTTCTCATCACTCGTGTAAATAGGTTGTACCCCAAAGGCTGACTTTCTTAACAAGATGAAGATAACTCATCTTTTGTTTTGCATATCAGAACAGGAGACATGTTCTCTTTCCCTGGAGTTTCAATCAAGAACAAGGTTTTCACTGTTCACAAAGAACACCTTTATCTTCGCTATAGCAAGGTTTTCACAGAGTTTCTGGAGTAGATGGTAGTTCATTATGCTGCTTTATATTTACGTGACATTTTTGAATATGATTAAAGTGCTTTCAGATTCCCTATCCATACATATCAACATTGAAGCAAATTAAATGCCTTTATTTGTTTTTTCCATATCAATATCTTAAGGTCTGGTGACAAAAATCAAAGGTAATGGTCATGCATGTTTTAAGAATTTATTGCATTTGTGGCCCTTTCTCTGGAAATCTCAAAGAAAGTATTACAATATACTAAGTATTACTAATATTATTGAAAAACATTGACATTAGAGACAGCTAATGGCAATCTTGATTTCCAGGAGATGTAGCTCTTTGACCTGCAAGATTTGTTTTAATTTTTTTTATTTTTTCAATTTTTTGCCAATGCATGACATGGAAAAAACAATATTCAGGGACTCCATGATCTTTTCTTGACGGTAAACCTGGATCTTCATGAAATATTTTCCTCCCGAACATTCATACTAAGCAAATCAAATGCATTACCAACACAATATTTTTCAAAAATAGTTTTGAGAATGATTAACAATACCTAAATCACATGTCATTTTCTTATCTGTAAGTTGCAAAGAGAGATGAATATGAATACAAATATGAATTGCTTGGTCTGTGATCATGCAGTGGTTTAGTTATAAATACAGCCTGGACTCTCTGTCCCAAGATGCTGGGACTACATCTTCTTCTCTCCATACTCTTTTCCATAGTAATTGAAGTGGTAAATCAAGATTTGTATTTTATGATACTTGGTGCTCAAACAAGCAATGAAACTTTTAGGAATGTGAAGGGTTGTCTACCTAAGAAAGATTAGTGGTTTAATTTGGTAACATTTGAAAATGGTTTACTCATATTCATGAAATAATATATAGAGAGAGATACAGATACAGATATAGATATGCAAAGAGGTTTTATGAAATGATAAAACCAGACTGAGTTCATACCTCAAACACTTTTAAGACCAAGTGAAGATCAGAGGTGACAAATACCTTTCTTTTTCTTTCTGAGCTGGAATTTACCTTTTGAAACAACTTCTTACTGCAGATAAGTGATGTACGCTTGTACATCTGTCTTAAGTCTACATCAGGTATTCATTGCTTGTGCAGCTGATAAAAACAGAAATTTATGCTCCTGTATAGAACCAGGATAAAGATTTATTACTGCCAACTAAGCTGAAATCATTGTCCCTCCAAGTGAAATACCTGTGACTTGACCAGTGGATTAGGCTTCCAAAGTTTAAAAGGTGTTAATTGTGGAGAGGATGGTAGAAAGTAAATAGATATAGAGAGTAAATATAGCTTTTCCTTTTCTATCTTTCCTGAATAAAATAAATATATAATTTATTATAGGTTTACAAGGATTATAAGCTAAAAAGAAAAAGCCATCAGCTATATTACTATTTATTTCTGTTCCTTTGATCTTAAATTAGTTGGTTTTTTTCAAAGAAATCGTTAAAAAAATTGTAAAGTTAAAAATATTTCTGAATGTTTTAACTGCCATAAGAACAGAATTTCTTTCTTATATACTGACTAAATTTTTATTCAGGGAATAAGGTTAAAGAATTCTCCTATTTTAGAGTTATCTGTACATTTAACTACAGTAATTATCCACAGAAAATTTAGTTAATTTCAAAACATGTAACACATAGAAACTATGTCTCCGTAGACTTTTAAACTTATATTTTTGCTCCCTTTTTCATAATTTAAAGTGTATTTTATTAAAGCATATTTTTAATTTATAGCCTTATTAAAATATATTAAAAACATGAACGATGACTGCAGGCATATATATATCTGATTAGTTTCATTTTTGAATGTGCATTTAGCCTCCTTTTTTACTTTTCTTTTACCTCAGATCCTTTCAAAGGGAGAGGGAAATGTGCCAGCTCTGTGTTCAATATGTCCTCTACTTTTATTAGAATTTAACTGACATTTCTGTGGGCACTATGCTGAAAAAATGTCTGTTGTATAAACTTGTGAACAGCAAATAATGAAATAATTAAAAATAAAATATGTATGCCATGTCTTTGTTTCTAATAAAAAAACATACAAATTAGAAATAATGTGATTTGGCTTTCAATTTGTAATCCAAACTCCTAATGCTACAGAGGAAAGATGTAGTTATTATTTATTATGCAACTTAAAATAGTTGGGAAAGTGTTTAAACCAGTATGATAAAAGGTATTTTCTCTAAAAAATGGTATTTTGAAACTGATGTGTAAGTGAAAGTAGGATGTTCTGTTTTAGGCCACAACGAATATCACAGTTTGCTAGTAGCAAGTTGTACACCTGCAAGAAAAAGTTTGAAGGATTAGGAATTAAAAGAAGTAAGCACTTTTTTTGGTTACCATTTCTAAGTCTTGTTCAAAGACAGAAAGAAAGCACATAGTTCTTAAAATTAACATGTCAGGAAACGTGACCCAAAAGGCTTCTACTTAAGTTTGCCCTTAAGGGTAAGAAAGGAGCTCAATGCAGGACTGTGATACACAGCCTGATGGCAAGAAATTGATCCATAAATCTTTGTAAATTAAACCAGTATTTGTGTTACTGAAAAATGGATTTCATCTGCTTGTGAACTCAGAACACTCATAGGAACTATATGTCCTCTGTATCAATTTGGTTTGGACATGCTGCTGTATTGTCTTAGAAGCTGCTGCAAAAATTGCCACATAATATCCTACTGAACGTATTTCCACTGTCATTCTAGTTTGGATGTGTTTTGCCGGTGATGAGCATTAACTCTAAGGAGAATGAAAAAGAATTGTAATCATTTTTGCATTAAACCTCAGTTAGCATCACTTGATTTTGAATTCAGAGTAGTAGTAGCATGCAGTTGTTTTATTCATGCTAAAATTGAAACAACATGAAAGGAACACAGAATACATCATTTGGTAAGTCTCAGAGACCACAGATATTAGTCCAGAGAGTGGAGAACATGTCTTTAATGAGGCTTTCTTGTTTTCCTTATGTGCACTAGGTAATTTTAAATGTGTTGATTTAAAACATTGTGAAATTGTAATATAGTTTTCTGCTTAATATTTCTTGATTTCCATCACCTTACTCCTGCAATGATGATGACAAATTTATATACTTTCAAGAATATTTCACTATCTTTCAAGCTAAGACTCCTGAGTCAGCAGACTCAACCTCTCACAAGATCCTCTTACGCAATAATCACTGGGGAAAAACTCAAAAGGAAAAAATTTATTTCCAACAGCAGAGAAAAATTTTAGTAAACCTTTCTGCACCCCAGAGAATGCAGAAATGCTGAAATGGAACAAAAGCTGCAATTGAGAAGTTTGGTATTTGCTACTGTGTGTCAGTCAGTGTAATGTCCACATCATGAATGCTTGTGATATTAAATGCTCTATGGCTTGAAGGAGGCCTGAGTCAGGATCTGATGGCTCCTTAACTAGTAAGTGCTTGTCCAAGAGATTCTTTTGCATGTAAAACTGGTCCTCAGATATCACTTTTGCCTTCAGTATGTGTATGTAATGAGGGTATGCCTGTAGAGCTTTTCTCTTTTTATTTTTCCACAGAGACTTGTAATTTCTCTGCCTGTGCTCTGAACCTGCTGGTATCATGACAGATCCTATCCAAAACCCAGCATGCAACTGAGTTAGCCCCATCCTGAGTTCATGCTGCTGAGTTCAGAATTGCCGCTTGGTTTAGCTCTTTACTAGTATGACCACAGTGATGCCCATGGACCCATGTATCATGTGCACCCCGTGTTTCACTCCTGTCCCATTGTTCACACATACAGGTACTGCATATGTGAGTCTCCTGCTCTCAGCTTACATCACTCTACCACACAAAGTTTGGTGCAGAAACACTGAAAATCCCTTATTTTTAGTCTCATTGAAGAATGAGAGTGATGGAAGACTTGGTTCCCCTCTTAGACCAAATCATGTTCGGAGCAAGCAAGAGTTGAGTTTTTAAAGAAAATTGTAAGTACTTTTGCAGTCCTCCATTTCTGGCCAGCCCAAGGCAGATGAGAACAGGCTGGCAAGGAACGGTGCTGTTTTCCGTTGCTGTTATGGGCAATGTGGTATAAACATTCCCACAGCAGTGCTTCCCTGCTCAGGCCACTTTCTGCTTGGCAGCACAGGAAATGCAACCACCCAGTGGAACCATGATATCCACCCCATCTTCTGAAGCAGCTGGAAACTACACTTTTTTAGTTTAAAATACTAGTGTAGATATAAGCTTTTCCACTTTTTTTTTTTTTTTAAAAAAAGCCCTGTTACTGCTTTAACATCAGAGCAGAGAAGACAGAGCCATCTTCTTACCTGCTTTCTGAAGGGATTTAAAACAAGCAGGTGAAAGCACATGCACATACAATTCTTGATCTTTGTCCAGGGCAGAGTTTGTACTCTGTGATTTCAGATGATGCCTGTATAGACCTTCCTTAAGGAAGCTCTCACTGGTAAAAACTTACAGATATCGTTACAGTAACTCAGTGGTACTTTTTTTTTCCTGCTACAAGGTTTGCTGTAAAAAGCATTAGAGTTCATGTCATCGGTACCATCCTACATCCTTGGTACTAAACTCGGCCCTGATTTCAAGTTTGCTATTATGTTAATCTTTCCATGATGCCAGCAAACATGCCAGTACCTACCCACGCATGCATCTCAAGTAAAGGTTCTCTACTAAAGAGGAGGAAGGTAACCAAAAGGTTACAAAATAAAGTGACTACCAGAGATTTTTACCTTTCATTAGATATTTGTTATGCATAATGTTTTTGATTCCTATATTAACATAAATTCCAGCACAGTGTTCTTACATTGTTGATTATCATTAACTTCCAAAAGTAATGTCAGAAAAATATCAGAGTTTAACATAATATAATTGAAATTATCTGTTTGTTGATGCATTCATGAGGGATTTTAGAACATATATATTTTTTGGATTACTACTTTGGTTTACAGCCAGTACTGTATATTTTTAAATATTACTTCACTGGAGTTATTTTCAAGTCTTTCAGCTTTAATCTGTTGATCCCATTGTCCGTGACTGCACTGCTATATTATTAATTGCAGACACAAACTTCATATGCATACTCAACCCTTTAGTTCAAAAGGAGACACTTTTCAAGCGTTATGTAACAGAGCCGTGTTTTTAGCTTGTAACTCTCAGAGTTTAGGCTTTCTAATTAGAGTATGTTCTTAATTTGTCGTGGAATAGTAGTTACCATAACAGCAATATATATTACACTAAAAGACATTCATAACATAGGGTGCATTTTAGGCATCAAATGTATGAGTATGTTACAGAGTCTTAAGAAAATACTGGATATCTGCTGAGCTTGGTAACAGTCCCAAGACTCAATCTTAGTCCTGGTTTTCATGGTGCACCTTGATTGAAAGGTCATCCAGTAGTGTTCAGAATAATTCTTTCTGCTTTGCTATATGAGTGGGCTAAGGGCATACATGCAGCTATAATCCATGTTTAAGCTGGCAAAATAAAAATGTCCAGAAATGTTTATAGTAACTGAGGCTAACTAGTACAGAACTGTCCATATCTATGCTAATGAATCCTTTGCTCCTCCAAAAGAGGTTGGCTGTGTGCATGTGACCTCTTTGTGACAATGTCCATTCAGTGTTAACTTTTGAACATACCCAGCAATTATTTGGAAAAAAGTTAGTTGATACAGGCTAAATGCACAACTCTAACACTACAAGGCAGAGTATTCCAGTGCCCAGGTAACTTCTCAGGTAACTTATAATATGCTTGCATAGAGCCAGACTCAGTGGACCAGCTAAACTTCTATAACACTATCAGTTGAGGTTTTAGAATACAGAATGATTTTTTAATGAATCTATGAGATTTTAAAGGTGATTGAATTTTGGCCCGCGCTCTTAATTACATTTATGGCAGAGAGAGAATTTGCTGGATAATGATTGGTTCACATTCAGTTCTTTAACCAAAGGGGTAAAGTTAAGGGAAATCCCTGGAACCTAAGCAGGACAATGAAGAGAATGCCAGATCGGGATGTCAAGACATCTCCCGGTAGTGAGTGGCAAACTGCCTCATTTTATTTCTGTTTCCAGTGACTGAATCCTGTTTAAGAGACAAGTAAAAATGCATTATGCACATTCCTAATGTCGTAAGAAATGTGTGCAATTTCTGTAGTTTTCCAAGGGATAGTATACTTATTTGATTGATTGAGAGAGAAAGAGAGACAGAGAGAGACAGAGAGAGAGAGATAGATAGATGGACTGCAGGAACTTAATAAACAACTATAGTGAATAAATTACCATGTATGAATAGATCAATCCCCCTTCTCAGGAAAGATGTAGATCCCTGTCAATGCCATGGAAGAAAAGCACTGTAATGATACACATTCTCAGAGCTAAATTAAAGGGACTCTGTTCTGCTTTGCCCCAGGCACATGGAAAGAAAGAACTTCATCCTGTCCTGGAAGGCGGAAACAGAGAAATAAGGAAGGTAGTATACCATAGTGGGAGGGCAGGTGGAAAAGGCTTCCAATCCTGAGTAATATCAAGAAAGTTGAAAGAAAGCCCCTTTTCTGAAATCCCTGCTACCGTTTAGGAAGAAGAAGAGATGGCTGAGAGCTGAAAGTATGGCTCAACTTACTGAACTTCTTGTACTACCTATGCCTGAGTATGATTTGCAATATTCAGCAAGTAAAGATTTTGTTCAATAATACACAGACTCTGCATGTGAAAACAGCACATAGATTTCATGTCAGCTGAAGCTTCCCAGGGATTTACTCCTCAGATGAAGCCTGTAATTTATGTTTGGTGAGACAGATTTTTCAGCTGTTGTAAATCAAAACACCTACATGATTCACAGCATATGAGGCTCCAGTCCAAATTGCGTACAGATAATTTCTGTTATACCAGAAGGATTCTGGGCCCTGTTTTTTTGAAAATTCTGTAAGCATAATTTTTGAATAACTACAGTGAACATAAAAGTATTTTTTCATTGAATGAGAAGTGAATTAGCTCCAATACGTCTATTGCAAAGACATAAATGCCAAGTCATGTTTCGTTTCTTGCTATCATTGTCAAGTTTAAAACTCAGAAGGCATATATTTATGTCCATGATAATCATGTTAAATTGAGCATGTCATAGTGTTAAATATATAATAAATTTGTGGTTAAATCACAGTAAATTTAGTTGATTCTTTCTTTTCAGTACTCTTCCAGAGAAAAACACTGATGATTCAATTTAATTGATGATGTTAAAATATTGAGAATATTGAAAGCAACAAGCCTTTTTTTTAAGTAGAAAAGCAGGTAAACACGTGCAATATTTTTGAAAATGTGCTGAGAGGTTACAGTTTTGAAAAATTTAGCAAAGAGTTATCATCAGATCTGTGAAAGATTTTTATGATATGTTTCCTTAATAACAGTGCTAGGAAATGGTGTTCCCCTGCAGAGTACTTTTTGCAACTGTTTTACTGTTAACAGCTAGTGTTTCTGTCTGTACAAGGAGAAAAATTTTCTGGAGTACCACTGTTCATCTGAATATTTGCAGCTAAATCCATGTAACATGGATCTAGACTCCAGGATACTCCTGCCTGAGTCTCCATGGTCTCTTCAAAGGAGTGGTTATTCAAGTAACATGGGTAGTCCTAGTGATATACCCAGAAGACCCCCAGCACAGCAAGACAAGAGGGGAAGTGTGTCACTGTGTCACTGTGGGAGAGCAGGTGGGAAATGGGACAGTTGCTGTATTGCACCTCCATATGCTCCACATTTAGACTTGTTTATGGAGCAAGCCAGCCCAGAGACACATCTCTCATTTGGGGTATGGCCCTGGTGCTGATGGATTTTGGGCTACTGTCTGAAATGTAATCATCTTTAGTATGTATAACTGAGAACCTGTGAGAAGACACTTTGAATGTTGTTTTCCAAGATGTTTTCGAAGTGCTTGCATGAGAAATCACATCCAACAAAAGGAAGAGCGAAAGGCTAAAATAGAAGTAGTAGACATTCATTAACTGTTTGTGGAAGGCATTAGTCATTGTGCATGTTAAGTTGTGATAATGATGCACTGTGATGGTGTGGTAACTCAGAGGTGACTCCAGAAAGCTGCAGCAGTCTGCTGTGCTTCCAGCTGTCCTCTTCCCCACTGCTTTGCGGAACCATGCAACTGGAGAAGCAGCGGGTTTGCCCATTATGCCCAAACTAGCAGCGTGAAGGTTTGGGAAGAAAAGCATGCTGTCAGGACTGCCTCCTTATTGTACTCCTCTTTTCTCCTCCTGGCAGTAACTCCCTCCAGTGACTGAAGGAGCAAAGGTAGCTGTGATATTTCCACAGATCACCTTTGGTATCAGGATCTCACCTGAAGCTCACCTGTAGCCACCCATCCCTCACCCGTGACACAGCAGTTGCTGGCTTGGCCAAGTCACTCACCCTTCCACCACAGGCAAGCTGAGGGAGTGTCAGTAGCCTCAGGGGTTCAGGGTAAGCTGTAACATTTGGTGCTCCAGAATTTTAATAAATGCTCTTATTCACCATAGGTGGGATCTGCTTTAAAATATGACAGGCAGCTCTTTCAAAACAGCTGGAGGTGGCGAGGAAGGTGGAGGAGTATAGAATGAGCTACTTTCTTCAACAGGTAGAGAGAGGGAGTGAGGAGCTGTATGACACTGAATCATACCTACACTTCTTTGTAATGAAAAACAGACTGAAGAGAGGTTCTGCTCTTGACAAAGGCCTTCAGCCAGCAGATGCCCGTGGCTGTTCAGAGACCATGAAACTGTCTCACATGGTTTCCTTCCATTAGTACACTCCTGTGAAGTGCTTCTTGCTAGGTATTATTGTATTATGTTTTTTTATTTATTTCAGGTTTAGAAACTGAGGCCAGTGAATAGCATCTGCACTTTAACAGGCCTGGAGTACACAGGGCTGTTCCATAGCTTCAGTGTGTGGTACCTCTGAATCTCAGAGTCTCTAGAGTAGCGCTCTTTCCCACTCTTCTTCACAAACTTTTTGATATGGTTGCATTTTCTACCCTTCATATTTAATTTTTGTAAAAATAATTATATGGCAACTTAACATTATACCTAACATTGCTAACTGGCAGCTGTAGGTGCCCATCATCTCATTCCATCTTCATCCTCCCACCCTAGTAGACTCCATACTTCGCTGCTGCTGCTGCTGCAGGTGCTGTTCATTTTCTCTTTATGAAGTACTCAGCACACTTTGGGATGCTGGGGAAAAACATTAACGTCCTCCTGGGAGTTGTTTTTGATGGTAAAACAGATACATTTCTTAAAGGAGAAGTAGCTGGGTTTCAATTACTAAGCCATATCTGACTGAGGAGGGTGTACTCATACTTTGTCACAATGCATCGATAAATGGTGCTGGCTTTTGTGAGGACACAAGTTTTTCTGTTGACAGTATTTAGCACTAGGCTGAAATTTTTATTATCATTGTTTCATTTCAGGGAAGTCTTTACATTTATACTAAGCTAATTATTTAACATAGAAATCTTCGATGAATAAAATCCCAAATGACCCCAAACAAAACATTTTTGGTATTGTGGACTAATGTAAACTCATATACCAAAAAGGATCTTTCAGAGTGAAGTGCTGCAGTCACTAGTTTGAGTATGATGACAAATGAGTTCAAACTACATGTGAAATTGTGTAACGACAATACAAGAAAATGTGTCTCACTACAGTCGTTGGATGCTGCCTATTAAACCTCTGTAATTGTCTTGGAAAAGTTTACAGTGCTTGATTCCCTTGTAAGACCTAACCCAGGGGATACAGCAAGGGACCAGAATGGACCAGCATCATTCCAGATGGTGCTGTGGTTGATGTGGGCGTGGATAACCTAAGAGGAGCTGCAGAGTCAAGAAGGGACAGATGCATTACTGAAATAACAACAAATGTTTTACCTCATGAGCTCTGCACTGGAAGGAATGAAATAATTGATGCCAACTAAATCCTTCACTTCCTAGGCCTTGCATGTACAATTATCTTTCTTGCTACATTTCTTTTATGGGTACATACTGAATTTATATTAAGTTCAGGAGTTTTAAAGCACGTTATAATCATATTAACTCTCACAGACTTATAATTCTATTTGCATTTCACAAATGAAGAGAGAGAGTCAAGAATTTGTAGTTAGCCAACAGCTCACTTTTAACTGTTTTCAGAGACAGGATTATAATGCAGGAATGCTTGACTCCTACCCTCATCTTGGTCATTCATTATATTTATTTTAATTGCTCCTTGCTAGAGACTAAAACACTATAATCAAGGCACCAAAGGTTTATGTACAAAGCTTGAATCAAGATGCAATTAACAAAATAACTTCTGATTGTGGAAAATAGTTAATCTCTATGCCCGCTAACTCTAGCAAAAGTATCAGTCATTTTAATGACTTATGGTCTTAAAAATTACTCAGTCAGTATATTTTAGATTTTTAGTAAGAAAGAAGAAACCAAGGAAATGTGCAAGAGATGAGATTATTTCCTACTTTATGAGTTGTTTTAATGACATTGCATCAAATTTCCTGAGAAAAATTTTATTAATTACTTAAGCCAAAATTTCAGGTAGATAGGTTTTGTGTGGAGGGAGATGAAGTTTATTACAAGGGACTAGAATGCTGTATTTGCGAATATTACAGAATACTCATACAATTATTTAAAATCAACCAGCTTTTGTCCAAAGTGAAAAAATGTAATTTCTCTGTGTTTTTTTCAGGGTACAATTCTGCAGACTTCAGTGAAATTATTCTAGTTTACAGTTACCTAAACGTGGAAAGAACAAGACATCCCTTTCTAGTTCTTCATTCTTTCATTTCTGATACTTGATTCTCACACTGGTTTTCAGTGTATACTGAGGAGGAGGTAGATCTGCTGTAGTGTTTGAAAAATTCTGTCCGACCTCTGCTGTTTGTCTGAAAGCTTGCTGAACACAGCTCTGTAATGTCAAATGTCTTTGATTTGATTTGGACTGGACCAGATGTCAACAAATTGGAATTTAATGTTGTTGAGACAGATGACAACGTAGGAAGCATAAAGGGATTCATTGCAAATTAGAATTAAAGAAAACATGCAGTTGTGCAATTTTTATACACCGCAACTTAGGTCAATTAGAAAAAAATATCAGAAATCTTGTTTTTCTATCATTCCTTATGAAGAAGCGAATGGGAATTTAGGACTTATATTGTAAAACAACACTGTGTCTTTTTTTGTAGTTGTTTTCATCATAATTTATTTTTAAAATATCAGTTCTTTGTATATATGGTGACATTCTTCTTTAACACTTTTAAATTATATACACTCTAATTTGTCTGGTTCAATATTAGACAGGAACTCAATAAAAGCCCAGTGTTAAGGAGAAAAACCAACCTTTTTTAGAGTTTCAGATTTATCTGCAGTAATATAGATACATAAACCTGGCAAGGATCTTTGCTTTCTTCACGCTGACAGCAGCAAACATGCAAACAATGGTATTTTATATGCAGAAGTGATTGTAAAGCAAGTTCTAAAGTCAGAAATGCACAGAAATTAACTGCTAAAGATACCTGTGTGAGCATTTGTTAGATGATGGTTGACTGTTGCTTAAGTATCTAGTAGAAAATAGAAAAGAATAATGGAGGGACTCTCCCTGCAGCAGGAGAGCTTCCTCTGCAGCATGACATCTACCTCTCTGCAGAAGAAAGTTCCCTTCCTCTAGAATTCCAGTGGTGGAACAGAGGTTTCTTTTTCCAGCTCTGACTTATCAGTAGTACACCTAGCTGGGACCTCAGAGACACCTTTCCTTTGTGCACCAGCTCTGCCCTCAGATTTTCTTTAGGACAGCAGGTGGTCTGGCTTTCAGGGCTGTGTTATTGACTGGTAAAGTTTGGGAAACTCAAAAGAGTCAGAAAGGGACTGGGAGAAGTTTTCTTCAATCCTGAGCAGAATCATATCCCCTTCCTGGTGCTGGCAGTGTGGTGGGAGTTGACAGATCTGGATGGAGAAAGAAAAATCCCCAAAGAGCAGCTTTTTCTTTTTTCTTTGAGATGACTGAAAAAAGACATTGGCCAATTTCAATTTCGGGCTTCATGCACCTTCTAGCTTTAACTAAAGATTGCAAAGCAGTTGATAAACCCTTTAAGAACTTTGCCAAGAACAAGTATGTCTGAAAGTGGTGTTCACCAAGATTTCATGTGAAGTAAATGATAAGTAAGATTAGATCATAAGTAAAAATCTTCCTCATTTCCATAGAGTGACCATTTATCAAGAGTAGGTTTTTCTCTACAGGCATTAAGGCTAGTTCTTCTGTTTTCCAGAAATACAAATTTGGCCTGAGAATGATCTTGAAAGTTGACTAGAATAGTCATAACACCTATTAAACATCTCTAGTCTGGTAGAATCCAGTAAAGATTGACTTCAGGTGCAAGTGACAAAATCAGTATCTCTGAGATGAAACACGTTGATGGCTATGACTTTATTCAATGACTGTGATCCTGAACCTAGAAGCTGCAAGGCTTGCACTTGATTTTGCAAGAAAGAACAGTTCTTCTGATGATCCACTGATAATTTTCTTCCTCCTCATTTTCTGTTATTATGTTAAATATAACCAAAGTGTCTATCTTGATGTAATTAATTTTATAGGCAATATTGAAATTATTTAAAGCATATTCTCTCAGTACCAAGGTACAATTACTCCACAGTTTTCCTCACCAAGTAAAATCAAAGCTTGAATTCTCTATTTCAGACTCCCTTTTTTTCTTCATCTGCTGTTTATCACATCTCCAGTGTTTTAGAGTAAAATAAAAACCTTTATTGTTATTAGCTCAAATGTATGAAGCAATAAGCAGGACAGAAAATACTAGAAAGATAACACAAACAGAAACAGAAAGCTGTAAATGAGGCTTCATATATACTCCAAAAGAGTGAATGGCTAAGAAGTATCATTTGAAAGGAGGAACACATGGCAGTAGAATCTCTTGCTACAATTTAAGGTTATTCCTATTCATGACTGAAGCAAAGAGCAGACTACTTTGTAAGAGTCTTGCAAGTCTGCTCCGCTTTATTCATCCCAGGATGATTTTGCTGCTATGGTAACAGCAAAACATTGGTAACTCATGTTAGCTGTGATCTTTTCTACTCTTCAGCTTCTTTTCTGGGAACATATAGGATCACAAGACGAATTAGGTAGGAAGGAACATTGAGGTGTGGGTGTCTAGGACAACCTCCTGCTCAAGGCAGGGTCTTTTATGTGCTCAAACCAGGTTGCTCAGGCTTTTCTCCGGCCATTAGATATCATCTTCCTGGTGTGCTCTGCTGTGAAGAGCCTGAGTCCATCTTCTCACTCATCTTCCCAGAGATGCTGGGGAGCTGCTGAAAGGTACCTAAAAAACCATCTCTGCTACAGGTTGAACCAGCCTTGGTTTCTCAGTTTACCCTCATGAAGTGAGTGCTGCAGTCCCTGGTTATCATGGTGGCACTTCACTGACTCCACTCTATTGATGTCTTTCCTGTATTGGAAAGCACAAAATTGAGTGCAATAATGTAGAAGCAATCTAAGGAATGCTGTGTAAAAGGAATTGATTACTTTGCTCCATCTTTTCTAGTCACACAGCCCAGGATGTTGTTGTTCCTCTTTGCTGCCAGGGCACACTGCTAGATCATGTTCACTTCCTGTTTGCCAAAAGATACTCCAGCATCTTTCCAACAAAACTGCTCTCCTCAACAAGCCCAGCTGGCACCATTGCAGGGCAGTCTTCCTTCCCAGGAGAAGGACCTTGCCCTTGCCCTGTTGCCTCAATAAGTCTTCAGTCTGTGCAAAATTCCAAGGTGTTTATAAACCATGTATATGTTACTTGGGAAGAAAACCTCCCCCTGATTGTAGAGTCTGTATAGACCTGATTTTCTCAAAGGACTTTTCAAGTGAAGACCATGTTTTCGTTTGTTTTTGTTTTTTTTTTTTTTCTTTTTAATTCTCTATAGGGAGCAAAATCCTATTACAATGCTTGGAGAAGCAGAAATACAGCTTCAGTGAGCTGGTCTTGTATTCTTCAATTAGTAAAGCAAATTTTTCTCTTTCTGTTATCTTCCTCAGAACAAAATCTATGGGGCAGTCAATATCTTAAAAAAAAAAAAAGGGTTTAATATTAGAATCAACAAATTATATATATGTTGGGTTGGAAGAAACCCATTAGCATTGAGTTCAGCTCCTAGCCCTGAGCAGTGCACTTCTCAATGGAGATATTTTTTTTTTGTATGATTTCTTTAAAATTGTGTGCTAGCACTTCCTGGATAATAGCGGACTACTACATTGGACTATCATAGAACCATAGAATCAGCTGGGTTGGAAGGGACCTCTGAGATCATCAAGTCCAACCCTCAATCCACTACCACCGTGGTTACTAGACCATGGCACTAAGTGCCTCATCCAGTCTCATCTTAAAAACCTCCAGGTTTCTGTAAAGAAAATCCCATGTCTACAATCACATCTAAGCAATGGAATCTTGTAAAACAGGCAGGACAAACCCACGTGATCATCTTTCCTTCTGTTGTAGAATGTGGAGGATCGAGAAACAGAATGGCAGCATTTCCAAGCTTGGAGAGACCTGTATGGTGCTTGAGGAAAACAACAACTTATGTTGTTGTTTTTACCCCAGTTCAGAACACAGTTTAATGTACCCATACATATATCTTTGTATTACTCCCTTTGATTTGTATTACCCCAGACATGCCTGAACTTGTCCCCAGTTATTTCCTGCCAAAAGGTGTTTACTGCCTTGCTCTCCCCTCCTTTCCCACTCATCCCACACTGACTGGTCGAAAAATGCTACAGTGCAAAGTGAGCTCCCATAGGTCCCAAGCACCTGACTCCTCCCAAGTTCCTCCTTCCTTCTCCCTACTCTCCAATCCTGTTGCACCCTGAGATGTCCATCCCATGCTCCTCCCCAGTTATCGGACCTCCCTCACCTGAACCCTATATAAGTCCTCGTTCCTCTTAATAAATTGGCCATTGCACCCCAACCTTCCACCTTGTTGGACCCTTCTGTGCAGTGTCATGTCTCTATTCCCTTCCCCACCGGGCCGTGGCAGTAGAAGTCATCATTGACTCTCTTGGAGAAGAGAAGGTTGTGTGGAGACCTCATAGCAGCCTTCCAGTATCTGAAGTGGGCCTACAAGGAGGGTGGAGAGGGACTCTTCATCATGAACTGTAGTGATAGGACAAGGAACCATGAGTTCAAACTCAAAGAGGGGAAATTTAGGTAAGATATGCAGGAGAAATTCCTTATTGAGAGAATGGTGAGGCACTTGAACAGGTTGCCCAGAGAAGTTCTGGATGGCCCATCCCTGGCAGTGTTCAAGGCCATGTTGGATGGAGCATTGAACAACCTGGTCTACTGGTAGGGTATAAATTCAGTTCACTGATGGATGCATGGCTTCCTTAATGGAACCTTGAAGTTATTCCCCAACTAGAAGGTAAGTTGATAATGTGAACTTCTCTCAGAAAATTCCTCTTTGTCCCGTTGTGTCCACAGTTTTGCTGATGTTTGGAAGCTGAAATTTACCGAGCTTTAATCTTCAAACAGGATGCTAAAACAGGCTGGTTGCCTATTATCCATCATCTCAAAAGAGTACTACATAATGGTACTTCAGCTCTCACACCTTTGTGTAGTGTAATTATAATTATATTACTGGAACCTACACAAGTGCATTCTAAACCGCCCAATGTAACAAAAGCTGTAATCTTCAGTTATTACTTCCTGTGCTTGTTGCCTTCATGTTCCTTCTGCATAGTACATAGGATTATTTCTGCACGAAATTAACCTCTAGAACAAGATAAATCACCTTTTACTTCCTAGTTAAAATATGTTCTTGCTTTGCTATTCATAAACACTTTATTTTAAAGAGGTATATTTTTGTAGAATGACTGCAAGGCTTGAACATTTTCAAATAGCTACCTTTTATACAGACATATGGGATTAAACCTGCTTCCACTGACCTGCCTTGGGTAAGAAATTGGAGTAACTGAGCTCCCTTCTAATGTACATGATTCTGTGGCCAGCCTGCACACCCCTGCTGTAGGAGATTTCATTGTATTTTCAACTTCAAGAGATACAAAAAATTTCTGTTATACTACGGGAATAGTTTTGATTATATAATCTCAGGATCAGCTCATTGTTAAATTTTAAATTCCTGAGACTTTCAGAAAATACTGGAAAACATTTGGAAAAAGACATATGAAAAATTAGATCTAGGAGATGCAACTTCTTTTTTTACTTAATATTTTCAAACTATCACTTCAGATTTAGAAGCTCTTTATTCTGATTGATAAAAAAGTACAAGTATGTAGGGATACAGGCCTTCAGATTTTCAGACCTTTTCAGATATTCAGTTGTGGAATATTTAAATTTTTATTTGTTTAATGCGGGAGTTTTTTTCAGCCAGGATCTGGTAATTATGAAAAAAAGATCAACACATTGACACAGTTTTGCTTGTCCTGTGGTTAATCAGTAGTATCATCATAAAAGAAAAAAAGCCAATGAGAGCTAAGTGAAAACTATTGCTGCTCTTATTCTGAAAGTTACAGGAATACAAAAGCTATCATGTTCAAGATTTCCCTGTTAATAAAAATGGTTTCATTAAAGAGAATGGTTTATAAACTTTCTGGCTAGTGTCTGGAAATGAATAGATTTTTAAATTTTGATCTAAAATGCAAGAGAAAGATAAAAATTAATATTTCATTTTAGTGGGTTAAATCTGTGTTAACCTTAGTAGGGAGTGACCTGTAAGTTCAACTGTGATTATAACAAAGAATAAGGAAAAGTTTTTAGTATTTGTCTTGTACTATGCCCCTCTCATCTTTCCTCACCTCTCCTCTGGCTAGCAGACAAAATAGGATTCTGAATACTGATAGGTATAGCAACTCATAAAGTATGTGTTTTCTTCCAGAAATTTCCTACAAACATTTTTTTTTCTTATTTTCTTTGCATGTTGTATGTTTGGTCTAGCATATCTCTATTAAGCTTTAAAAATTTACCACTTATTTTATAATCCTAAATCTTGTTTAACAACCAAATATTTCCTCATAGTCTATTGTGCCAACTGAAGTCTATCAGAAAGGAAATTAAAGCCATTAAAATCTATGATGGCAGTGGCACAGAAATTGGGAAAATCATATCCAAATTGTTATAAAACAGAACTGGTCACTGTTTGAAGTAGAACTTATTGCATAGTTTTCAGAGGTGGTCACAATAGCATGATTTCAAGATACATTATACATATAGCAAGAGGTATCAGGCAGCATTTTGTAGCTCCAGACTTGCATTAAACTTCAGGAACTCAATTCATTTGCCTGGACACAAATGTTAGTTCCACTTGTGAGATTCTAGGATATCTCACTCAGGTCCTTGAGGAGACCCATGTCCTTCTCACACAGCTGTTGAAGAGACATGAGGATGTACAAGGCCATGCCAAAGAGTATTAGTGCCTCTCTGGGGGTAACTACATAAGGCTGTGCTGGCTCTTGGCTTACTTTCTGCAGGGGGTTCTCTCTAAGACATCATCAGTATTTCAGGTGTGCATGGAGTTGACAGATCTGTGGGAAATATGTGCCATTCTGAAGAAGCAGCTAGACAGCACGTGAAGTATTGTAGAGTAGTTGAAAAGGCATTGAATTACTATGTCTGAATAGTGGGATCCTGCCTCAACTGCATGTGCAGACAGATAAAATCTACTCATTAATTCAAACTGTTCTTCAATGGAAGAAAAAAATGTGTATCTTCACTGATTACACCTCAGTGTTAACTTACGATTCCCACAAACTAATTTTGTTTCTGAGCATTCAGATTTTTGACAATTACTTTTTGCAGTATGGAATTAAGAACTAACAGTAACAGAAATTCAGCTGGTTTGTTTCCATGTCTCCAAAGCAGACTCACCTGCACTTAAACTATTCCTGATGGACATTTGTTCTAATTCTTTAAATTATGGAGATGCTGCAGTACCGACAGACTATCTATTCTATTAAAAAGCTAATTCTCTCCTGCTACAATTTAAATCATTACTTACGCTATTCAGAGAAATTAAAAAAAGATTAAAAAAAATAGAAACCCCCAAACATTTATTCATTTCTTGTTTGAAGCATTGGTCTAAATACTCAAAAATCTTTCCTCATAAATGGCAACTTCCAGATGTTTTATTCTCTTCATCTGATCACATCTTTTAATGCAGCACATACACTGCACAAAAGCTTTTCTCCTCTGGTGTCCTATCCCACTAAAGAAAGATCTTTATGATGGTGTTGGTGAGCATTGAATCAGAGATCATCTACATTTGAGGAGCGTGCTCTTTCTCCGTCTTTGCTATTGAGGAACATTCACTGACATTAAATTCTGAGATACCTTCAAACTTTTCACAACAATAATTTCTAGTGACCTGGGCCTGGGTTGTTTGGGAGGCCATCTTTTTCCTCAGGTAGTAATGGTGCAGTCTGAGTTTTCAAATTTATGCCTTGCCTGTGATTCAACTAGGACTAGATGATATTTTGTTCGAAACTGTTAATTCTGGAGGTGCTCGAAGTCGTAGTGCAGTGAGGGCACAGCAGACTAAAGCACAAGACCTTTCTGAATGCTAAGTAGGTCACCAACAATTTTAGGTTTAACTTTACTCTCTTCAGTGTACATAGAAGCTAAATGAACTTGCCTATACTCTTGGTAACTTGCCTATAATGCTCTTGGACAATAAATAAATTACAATATGAATAAAAATACCCTTCCACTTAAATAAAGAACTACCAGTGTACCATCCACAGAAATGAAAGGCAGCAGAGGAACTTGGAAGTCAAATAGTAATGCATTTTGTCAGAGAATTCTTCTTCTTGTTCTCCGGAGGCAGACACAAGAGCTTTTGCATGTGTGACTATCAGTAATTTACAACAACATCATCTGGACAGAGTCTGGGTCACTCTCTTAGCTTCCCTGACTGAGGGGACACACACCATTTAGACCAACCAACTGCCTATTGTTCTGTGGCCAGAACCCAGAAAACCATTTTGAAGAATTCTACACAAACCTTTCAAAGTTACTCCCCCCTGCCCCCCCGAGTTTCTTCCTGTTTCAGTCACTGGAGCTTAATGTAGAGAACAGAAAATGAGAGTGGTAGAATGTGACTTTAGGAGCACACAAACTGGGGGGGATCTTGGCTACAGGGATATGTTTGTCACTATTTTTAAAGTGATCAGATTTTGATATTAATTCTGACAGGACAGGTTTCAGAATACAGTGTCACTTTAACAGCTAAACAAGAGATAAGTGTAGTCAGTGATCAGATGAAATTTTGAATTAATTTGGGGAGCCTGGAATATATAAATTACAAGGAAAATAGGCATTTAAAAATAGTTTGTCAAATTATGGATGAAGATCAGATGAAAGAAATAAAAAATAGAAACAGAACAGCCTTTGGGACGTCAGTGAGATCTATCAAAGTCTAATCATTATACAGCTCTGGCATTTTGCTTCAGTGTAGGGGGTCCCCCAAGCACTTCTGGTTGGTGACTTGCTGAGTAAATGTCAGTTTAATGCTGTTTGCCTGTTTTTGTGAAAAACTCCTGTAGGGTCTCTCGTCAACTAACCAGTTATATTATGTCCCCACTGCTTCTAGTCAAGCATAAATGTTAGTTCTATATGTAGCTGTTTCCTTATCTTGTTTCTATTTCACTCAGTAGCGTCAGGTTTTTTAGCCGTTGAAGGTCTAAGACCAGCTATTTTTGAACCATGAACTATTGGTGTCTTTAATGCTTCTTGCAAATCACATCCTTGGGTGCATGTCACTGGATTTGACATGCACACCGTTATGACAGTTACTTTAAAAATATTAGTTCCACTTTAAATGTGATCCATAGATAATGCAGCCCACTGAGCACACAGGACATAGGTTCAGGTCTCTTCTTTGTCATAAGCACCAACAAATAGAAAAGCTCATGTATGTTGTTGTGTTGCATATGGTGTGTGTGTGGGGGGGTGACACATACGACTTTTTAATTTGCAGGGTGTATTTCTGATCTTCTGTGCTATTTCTCTTCATTTAAACGTTTCACTCAAAATAGGGAGAAGATATTTCTGTGAGTATTAGTTAATTTAGAAAAATGTCATCACCTAACAGTGAAAGTAATGCAGTTCATTATTCTAAACCTTTTAAGTGTCCATAGTAATTTACAATGTGCCATACAAAGAAGATAATCCCTTCACCACCAAGACATTGCAGTCTAAATGCATGAGCAGGCACAGTATAGTGACCTCTCCTTCTTCATCTGTTTCACTGGCACTTAATTACCAACAAATGTATTGCATAATATAGAGAGAATAATTCATGGCATTAGAAATGGGCAAAACTACGGGCAAAGCCCATTTTTTCTGACTTTCTGTTATAATTATTATTTAGCTTGGTATCAGAATAAGAGTCTTTTCATGCAGTAGAGCAGTTTTCTCTGGGTGGAGCATTGAGAGTGAAAAGAGTTCCAATAATGCTGCCAGATTTGGTTCAAGTAGTTACAGACTAACCTTCATCATACTTTTTGTTTTTTAGAAAGCCCTTGTTAAGGCAAGTCACAGGCATGGTAGTGCTTTGACTCACCTGACTGTTCTCTGCATAGCTTCCTGTCAGGCACTGTCAAAGGTCAAACTGTAAAGCCCTCCGCCTGTGTCCATCTGTGATTCACAGGGAGAGCAGAAGCTCTGTATTTAGACAAATACAAGGTTAGAAGTTTGTGTTTTCACAGGACATCAACTCACATGGTTCTGCTAATAGTCACAGAAGCTAAGGTGAAGTTGCCACAAAATCTCTCGTCATGCTGAGGAGTGAATCTGTGATAAAGTGACAGATCAGCCATGTTTAAATTTGCAGTGTAGTGATCTCACCTGCAGCTATTACTTTCTTAGCATAAGAGAGTAATTTTTTTAAAAAAAATAAGAAACCATCTTTACTTTGAATAACCTTAAGTTACAGTCAGGTTCTTATAATGTTTTTATGCTGGGGTCTAGCCCATAAAATATAAATGAAAGCAACTATTAAGATTCCGCCTTTTTACTGCATCGTAAAGTGCTGCTATTTTTAAATAATCATTCCTTAATGCATCACATGCTTCATTTTCATTAAATAAACATTTTAAATGTGTAAAAGTCATATTCTTTAGTATTTAATTTAGTATTAGTAAGGTAATGGACATGGTTCTTATGAATAATTAATATTTTATCTCCTGTTTCATATAAAGAATTAGTTACATTAAAATGATGGGGTTTTTTCTCATTTGTTTAATTCTTCTTCTCTTTTAATCTTTCATTTGTGTTAAAGTAATTCAAATACACTTAGTCTTTGTTCCATTTCCTCTGCTTCTTCTTGGCTCTAAGGTTCCATCTCTAAAGAGCTGAGAAGCTGCAAGCCTCTACGTAAACTTTGTCACCACTCACTGTATAGTCCCCTTATGGCTTTGTCTAGTATCCATCCACTGTGTTTTTCTTTCTTTGTGGTACCAGAATCCATCAAAACCAGGCTTCTCGTCAACCTCTAGGTTTCTGTAGAATGTGTCCATTGATAGCTGGCTGGCCTTGGGTCTGAGCCAGATGCTACTGTAGTGGGCAGAAAGGCAACAGGATTTATATGAAAGCTCTCCAAGACAAGGTTTACAAAATTGTTCTCAATTGTGTTGCTAGACACTCATTTGTCCCCACTGTCCTTTCACTGTCTTTGAGCCCATTTCTGTCCTGGGAATCCTCCCCCAAGAACTTCACCCATCAGTATTTCTTTCTGTTCTCTACATTGCTGAAATTTCAGGAAATACTGATTTTCTTTCATTTTCTTCTTTTTCTCAGTTGGCCTCTACTGTATGTAACTAGGGGTTTGCAAATTACTCCCCATGTCTCCTCAAACCCCACCTTATTTCCAGACAAGAGCGCTATTTTCTGTTTGACCAGTGACACCTAAATCTCTCTGTAATATAAAAATCAAATCTTGATCTCTGCATTTCATCATTTTTCTACATTGTCATTCTACATGAAATCAAAACATTATAATAGCATTCAGCGTTATGGTAATTTACAGTACATTGCTTATGTTGTATGCACAAACCTTTTAACCAGTTTCCCTTCTGTTGATAAGTTCTATTACAGACACAGAAAGATAGAACATTATGCTAAGAATACATAGGATTTGCTAATCAGGAAAGGTACATATTAATTGTGGAAAGACTAAAACATACTTTTTATCATACTGAAGATGAATCTAGTAAGAAACAGCTCTGTTACTCTATTCTGTTGGATTTGTAAAGTTATATTTGTACCTATGAACTTAACAAATGTTTATTTTTTGAAACAACAGCAATCTGGGATGCATGATATTTGGATTCTTATGCCTCTCCTACAACCCACTTTGCAGTATCCTTAAACAAGCCATTGTCTTTCTATATGCTTCAGTTTAGTTTCTGTAAAAAGGAAATCATGGAATCACAGAATGGTTTGAGTTGGAGGGGATCTTAAAGATCACCTTGTTTAAAACCCCCTGCCATAGTGGGCAGTCATTTCAGATCAGTCATTTCAAACTGCTTGAGATCTGCTGGGAAGAACAGCTGTATAAGAACTAATATGCTGCTGTACTATTTTTTTTCAGTCATCATCTTGCTAACATAGTTATGTCATACCTTCTATCCTCAGAAAATGGAATAAATTTAACTGCTCTTCACACCTATATAATCTTCAGAGGCAACACATCAAATTGAACAAGCACGGAAGTCAGCTCCAGCCTGTGTTTTATTTGAATTCCAATGTAACTAACAGTTTATCCACCCAAGTGAAGAAAATAACTAACAGGTATATTTGCGATACAACACAATCCATGTAAATGCCACTTCTGGACTGCAGAGCTGTTAACATTTGGCCAGTGGTAATGACTATTTTAATAGTGACAATATGTAGGAGAGAGAAGGATGGAAGATTTCAAGATCTCAGGCAAAGATTAAAGTATTAAAGCAAGTATATTTATTTTCTAAAAAGGAAAACTCTGTGTAAAAGATCAAGTTGGTAAATATAGAAGCCTATTTTTTAAGTTCCTGTGTTAAGAGTCACGAATAGATGCAGCTTGTTTCTGGTTTTGTCTTCCACCTACTATTAACTTCTTGGCAGGAAGAAGTTTCCTCAGCCCACACAGGCACATCAGTCACTGCCATCAGCAAATGGCGGTTCTTCAGACAAGGAGCAGATTGGAAGATCTGGGTTTCTAAAATGGAGAACATGGTGTATTTGGTGACTGCGGAACTGAATTTCTGCTGAGTCTTGATTGCTATTAGATAAGTCTTGATTGCTATCAGATAATCACTGGTCTTCAACACCTCAATGTTTTAAGTGTCTCTAAAGATGGTCTTTGTAGAATCACCAGACGTAAGGAAGGAGGGAAAATGGTTGAAGGTTTTGCAGCAGAGACTGCCTCATAATGGATTCTTTTTTTTTTTTCTCTGAACTCTGGGTCCTGCTGTGTGGTGGTGTTGCCTTTGCTGAAAGAAAATGCCAAAAAGTCACCATCACATGCCAGTAGCAAAAGCATGAAGTAGTGTCTGAATAACACACTCACATGAAGAAGCAGCCCACTGTTTGAACTTGATTATTGAGCACATAAGATGTGAGATACCCTAATTTTTCCTTTCTCTCTGTCTTTGAACAACCTGGCAGGTTGAATTATGCACCAAGTGTTAAACACAGTATGGTTTACAGCTATATGCTTTTTGTACACATGTATGAATTTGCTATCTAGGGTACTACAGCCTGGCTGCAACCAGGGATTTTAGCTATCAGTTGAGCCTTGTGACTTCTACACACTAACCTTTCATCTTTCCTCTGACAATCTGATAAAACATTACTATTGTCTCATTAAAGTAAATGGTTAGATAACCAGAGATCAAAATAATTTTTGACAATAATTTTCTTGCTATTCAGCGTCTTCTTTCATAAAGAATCACAGAACAACGGAGGTGGGAAGGGACTTCTGCAGATTGTCCAGTACAATCCCCAGCTCAAGCAGGGTCACCTTCACCAGATCGTTAAGGGTTATGTGCAACCAGAGTTCACATATTTCTAATGATGGAGACTCCACAACCTCTCTGGACATCACAGAGAGGGATGTAAGTGGTCTCATTTTGCTTCCACTCTTTTTAAAAGTGAGGCCTATCCCTTCTGCTTCGGGAAGTGCTGGAGCAGAGGTGCAGTGTGTGAATTCAGAGGAATTCTAGTACAACAGTGTTTGTACTGGGATGTGACTCAGCAGGGAGGAGCGGGTCTGCACTCAGTGCAGCCCTCTGTTTACTCCCCCAGCATGGGATGAAGAGCTCCTGGAATACACGCTAGCTCTCTAGTGATGTTGGTGTCATTGGAGAGCAGAGATTTGTAAAGAGAAATAGAAAACCACACCAGCAGCCTCTGCTAAATCTTACTTCAAGAATATTTAATAGGTGTTTTTTATACCTTCATGGAGAAAGACCGAAGTTGTAACACTTATATCTGGCACTAGGACAGATTTTCCTGGAAAAGTTTAAACAAATAAGCCAGTGTGCCTGTGGTCTATCAGAGACACGGTTAGACAAAAAAATGTGCTTGTATTCCATTTATTTGCAAAAAATACAGTTTTTCCAACTATTGTAGCTGGTCAAACGGTGAAGAAATACGGCTTAAAATATAAGCAGGTTAAAGGCAAGTTCTCTAATGAAGAAAGGATCAGAAGTTACAAATGTTGTGATTTATTTTGTTCTTGCTATAGTACCACTTTTCTTCATGTTTTGGAGAAGCTGAATTACTGAGTAAAAAGAAATGTAATGAATATGCTTAACAGTGGATTAAATCAGAAACTGAATTTTGGCTACTTTTGAGTAATTATGAGATCTGATACATATGTGCATTATCACGTACTCTTTTCTCAGTATACCTATTCAAAATACCATGATGTCCTAAATAATAAAAATATCCTTCTGTGATCACATCTGCCAGCGAGTTAAAACCCCAGTCAAAGCCCGGGCTTCACAGATTGCTTGCAAGGAATTTGCTAGTACAGTAGGTAACAAAGCAATGGGCAATCATGGGGACTAGGGAAGCTTCAGTTCACAAGTTGTCCTTTAAAGCAAGAATGCATTCTTCAGGGTTAGGGGTGATTTTGAGTAATAAAACTTTGCTGATTAGAAGCTAAACATTATGGGAATGCTTCTATACCCATAGATATGGGATTGGGCTGGTAAATTTTTGTATATGCCAATAGCAACTTGAGGGAAAACAGGAATTGCAGTATACAGCAGTTATAGATTGTGCATGAAAAGAAAACACTTTTGTTCTCTCAGTCTGTAGACATGCTCAATCAATCACTTCCTTTGAATTCTCTGTAACTTCCCTGCATAATACTTTCCAGAACAGCTGATATTATTCTGAGATAGACCATTAATACTGCTTTTTGTTTTGTTTTTAGTTTTGTTCTCGAGTTAAGCCTCAAATTATACAATCTTCTTTTTCCTCTTCAAATTTACTTCCATTGTGTACATGAGGTTCTTGAAACTACTTTTTTTCCAATCCTACGGACAGACAGACACTTACCTAAATCTCTCTGAAATGAGAACAGTGACTTTTGATGGAAGAGTGACTAGGAATTAGACTAGGAGATTAGAAGCCCTGGGCTCTAAGATTACTTGCTCTCTAATTTCTACCAGGCTTTGAGTCACTCCTCTATTTTCTAATTTTTCCATCAAGTGTATATTTATTCCATTAACCATTAAAGCAAAGACATTTCCTCCTATTAGGGCATGAACCATTACTTGTTCTTATAGTTATTTCCCTTTGCATAATTGCAATTTTTTTTATTTGTGCAAGTGTATATGTAGTAATAAAAATCTCATATATTGTCCAATTGAATTCAGTGGAAAATAACAAATGAACAACCAACCAGTTATTTCTGACCCCACTCAAAATACTTAAAGGTGAAGAATTGTTTCTAGAAATGTTTCAAATTCTGAAAAAGCATATTTTTCCAGTTCATAGGAACATTTTAAAATTTACTTTGTTTTGAAATCTTTTGTATTCACATATAAATTGGGACAATTCTGTATGGAACTCCTATGATGTAGAAAGCATTTCCTCTCTATAAGGAACATCTTTGCAAAGATCTTTGTGGCTTTCCTTCTGTTATCCCTCTTGAGCTCATCTTTTGCATTTTGATTACTAACTCTGATTAGCACACTGCTTCTCATGTTCCTACCTAGCCCAACTATCAATTTTTATTTCCTCTGTTAGGTGTTTCTCAGAAATGTTTCTGTTTGCCTTGTTATGGTTTGTTGGTGGACTTTTTAAACTTAATTGACTAGATTCAATGCTTTTACCTTTCTTCTTTTGACAGGTTCAATACTGACCTTGAAAGAAGATTCAAATCATTGTGTTTAGAACTAACGTGTCCTGAAAATTCACTGGAACTCTCTGGTTAAGGTTGATTGTGATGCCCTGTTACCATAATCTCTTTCTGGTTTATGTTTTAACATTGTCTCTGTAAGTTTTTAAGTCCTTCAGGCTTTTCATTGTTGTAGAAATCAAATATGAAGACAGTCACTAAACATAAAATGGTGAAGAATTTAAGATTCATGTACAGCACCAGGCTCTGAAATTGAGGTTTTTAGGGACACACTAGAAGATTCCTGACTATTTAAGAGTTTAGAGTACAATTGGATTTAAAACTTGTCAGGTGAAAAATTACTGCATTTGCCCTGGCATTTTTTTCACAGGGGAAAGTCTATGGCAGACTGTCAACTGATTCCACAGTCCCCACTTTCCAATAATACCTGTAGAGAACTTCACATTCTCGGGCATTTATTCCATGTGTAGCTGTGATTAAGTCAACATTAGTAAAGCGGAGATCTTGAACATTATCACAAAACTGCAAGTATATATGCAAACATATTCCTGGATCAAGCAAGTATAGACATTGCTGCTAAAGACTTTACAGATATTATATGCCCTGGGCAAGTGTAGAACTCTTTCACTGGTATCAAAGATGGTAGGTTAAGAATCAGAAATTGCAACAATTAGTGCTTGTGGATACTCCTCTTTCATATTTTGTATCTAAAAACTTAGAGAATGATTTCAACAAACACAGCTGTTGATTTCCCATCAATTTTATTGCTGACTGTTGAAATAAAAAATAATGATCTGATCCATCTTTCTGAACAGTGCCTCACACAGTGGTCTTATACCTCCAAATAGTTCAACTTCTGTAACCTCTAGAGTTTGATCATGTTTTGTTGACAGATTGTACTCCATGTTGGCCATTGCTGTGCTGACACTGTTATTTGCAGGTTCATTTTCTGCTTTCTAAAAGGAAGTGGTGGCAAGAGTGTCTTATATTGTTCGAAAGCATAGGTAAGGTTTCCCGAGTTTGCTGAAGAAAATTTCACAGACTGGATCCAATCTGCAGGCCACCAGCAGAACCATGCTAGAATGGTGGGAAATTGTATATTTAAAACTGGGCTTTATTAACTAAATTTTTACTAATTACAATGTTTAGTTAGGGCAAAGTTTTTTTGGCTGTTGTTGTGATTGTTTCTTTTTTTCTTTCTCTTGGGGTACCACAGGAAATAAATACCTGCTTTAATTGCTGTTTATCCTGTCCTGAAACGGGAAACAGTGGAGGAAACCTCTCAACAGTCATTTCTGCTTTGTTTTCCATAGTCAATAATCTGTTAGTGTGTCTCTATAAATCTCAATTTCAAAGCCTGGTACTGAACATGAACCTTAAATTCCTTAAGGTTTATGTTTAATGTCTCTCTTCATATTTGATTTCTATAACACAATTCTTTTACTAGCACTACCAAGCTTTTCCAAATGTATGACAGAAAAATTGAGGTAAATATTAATCATATTATTGATGAAATTCCACATGAAAAAAAGCAATTGTTAATACCACCTGAATGCTGCAAATGTGAATTAAAAGGTGTGTGAGACATTTAGATAATGCTGAGTATGATATAAGGTCCTATTTAGAACAGAACCTGGACAAGTTGTTAATGACTTGGATGCAGGACTTGAAAGAATAATAAGTTTGCTGACAACACTAAATTGGGAGGAGCTGTTGACTCCCTTGAGGGCAGAGGCCCTGCAGAGAGACCCTCAAAAATTGGAGAGATGGGTAATTATATGCCAGATTCTGCACCTGGAATGGGGCAACCCTGGATGTACGTACAGACTGGGGAATGAGATGCTGTAAAGCAGTGCCACAGAAAGGGACCCGGGAGTCGTGGTAAGTGGCAAATTGAATATGAGTCAGCAGTGCCCTGGCAGCCAGGAGGGCCAACCGTGTCCTGGGAGGCATCAGGCAAATCATTGCAAGCCAGTCAAGGGAGGGGATTGTCCCGCTCTGCTCTGCACTGGGGTGGCCTCACCTGGAATATTGTGTGCAGTTTGGGGCACCACAATGTAGTACAGATTATCCAAAGGAGGGCCACAAGGATGGTGAGCGGTCTGGAAAGGAAACCATATGAGGAGCAACTAAGGTCACTTGATTTGTTCAGCCTGGAGAAGTCTACAACTTCCTCTTGAGGGGAAGAGAAAGGGCAGGCACTGATCTCTTCTCTGTGGTGACAGCTGACAGGACTTGAGGAAACAGCATGAGTTGAGTCACGAGAGGTTTAGGTTAGATCTCAGGAAAATGTTTTTCACCCAAAGGGTGAATGAGCACTGGAACAGGCTCCCCAGGGAAGTGGTCACAGCACCAAGCCTGATAGTCTGGACAACATTTTCAGGCACATGGAGTGATACTTGGGGTGTCCTGTGCAGGACCAGGAGTTTGACTCAATGATCCTGATGGGTACCTGTTACGACCCGCCCCAGGAAAAAAGGGGGCGGAGGGGGTAACCCAGGTTTTATCAATAATTCCTTTGAGGTGGATTAAAGCGAAACGACACTAAATAATCGGTGTTTGAAAACATATATTGACGAGATTTATTTTAACAATTCTGTATCAACAGGTATGCTAGCAGTTTGGGTGCTGTCATACAACAATGTGACACAGAGATAACCTTTGGGGAGGGAAAGAAAATGCATTGGGGAGAGAAAGGCAGGATAAGAGCAAGGGAGAGTAAGGGAAAGAAAAGCTGAGAGTGGACAGATGTATATAGTCACCGCCCACGGGGTCCAGCGATGCTTCCATGTCTGTCAGTTGAAGTGGTGGCCTTGATCTGCTGGGGGTGAAGGGGGGAAGCCCCCATACTCTAAGAAGTTATGAGTTATTATATCACGGGCCATGCCTCAAGCCTCCAACATCTCCTGGGTCTGTGCTGAGTTTTTTTTTGTCTCGCCCGGTTCCCGCCTTTAGGGAGGGAGGGGCCTGATTGCTCATCAGTTGTATCAACAGTCAAAAGCCTGCGAGCTCGGCTTCTTGCCTTTTCAGGGCTTCACACCTTCAGCACTGGAGGGAGGGAGGGGCCCGACTGCTCATCAGAGGTATCATGCAAGTCAAAAGCCTGTAAAAGTCTCCTAGAATGCATAAATCATTAACCATTTCAGTCTCTGACAGTACCTTCCAACTCTGAATAGTCTGTGATACTATAATTCCAAGTCCAGGCTGTAAATCTACATAAAATGTCCGTTGCTCAGCATTATAGGACTCTATAAGGATTTCTATTGCAAAAGGGAATAAAACAGGGTTGTACCCTTGTGCAGATTTGTTGAATTGATTCTTATTTCCATGCACAGATCTCACACTTAATTTGAATGGAGAAATTAGTCATCTGTATCAGTTGTCTGTTCTGGATCAATCTTAGAAACTGAATATTCAGCAAGCAATGATACCTAATGTGGTATGATAAAAATATTTTCTCTGTGTATATACATGGTATATCTGAAGGAACTAAATACTAAATGCCTGTTCTATTTTTTTCAGAACTCATTCTCTGAGGCAAATCTGCAAATTTAATTCAGTTGTATTAATTTCATTATATGTTTAATCTCTTTACTATAAAGGCATCTATACGATTAAAAGCCCCTAAATATGTTAGTGACCTTGATTATTCAGTTAATACTTCTGTTGATGACCAATTTTGAAAGACAGTATTAAATTTACAAAGACCAGATATTTACATTCCTTTCATATATACATATATTAAAAGGAATATTTGCTTATTAACACGAATGTTATTGATCAGGACAAACTGATCAACACAATGCAGTATTTTGGTTTTGGTTGTTTGCTTATTTTGATTTTTTAATCATTTGCTTAGGAAAACTATCTCACTTTATTTTGTTCTGTTGTTTCAGCTGTAAGTAGAGCATCTTTCAACTGACTTTATTTAAAAGTTAGATTGCTCATTTGAACTGTTCATTTTGTTAAAGTTTAAGCTATATATCTAGCCAACCCTCTTTAACAAAAAGAAAGTTAGATTGCTTAAGGATCAAATTCACTCCATGATGGAATCAAAGCCATTTGATAAATCTGCTTTGCAATATGCATGTGTCTCTTCACTGAGAATAGAAGTAGTCAGAATGACTTGCCTTAGTACTTAAATTTTATGTGTCTAAAATTAGGGAAAAGAAGCCCACTCTAAGGTTCTGCCCATCGTCTGGAACGTTGGAGGATTTCCCTGACTATTTTACAATTTAAATTCTTTTTGGGACACTTTTTCTTTTCCCTGCTTTGTAGGGCCTCATCTTCTAAATCTCTCTGCTATTTTTCATGCAGCTGAAGGACAAGACTTCAGAGTTTTATTATTAACCTTTAGAGAAATCCAATAACTCTCTCATATAATAGTTTATTTCTCGAAATCTAAGTTTGCCTAATTTATGAAATTGAAGCTCTATAATGTTTCTCCAGAATACGTGAAGTAACATAACCTAGCTCTCCACAAGTTAACTAACCAACCTTTGGACTGGTTACAGAGGTTAGTTAATATTTCAAATAAACTTGTCTCAGACAGTTTGTTTTGCTCACACTAATAGCTGTGAAGTTGTCTGTTGCATTCTTTAATTGCTAACATTTAAAGTGGTAAAGGAACTATGTATATATTTAAAATTTATCATACATTTTATCATATGAGTAATGCTTCATTTGAGAATGACTGATTTTATTATGCTGTGATGAATAACATTGACTTATTTTAGTTAGATATTTATACTCTTAACTATACTCTTCACTAAGACATTCACCTTGCATACTTTTTCTTTGTGTTTCGTTGGGGTTTTTTTAAATTATAAATTCTTTGTTTTGATTAATTTCTCTTCATACGTATGCAGAGTGTCTTTAGAGGGATTCGATAATTAGAGATGGTAGTAAAGGTCTTTTTTCCTTTCTAACTTTCACTAAGGTAAAGAAGTTATGAAAAGTTACAAACAGAGAAAGAGGAAAAAATTAAAAGCGATATATATATTCCCCTTTACAGACACTCATCTTGGTTAGCAGTGTTTTGGAAAAAAATTTGTAAAAGTTACATAAATCTTTGTTTGCAAATGTGCATTTGGGAACTGTCTCTGCCAAGACAGTGGGGTTACACCCGGCTCTCTCTTTCCTTGTGTTTATTTGGCCATAACCAAGCCAACACTGATCACACTGAAACTGAAAAATACAATGTTGCTTATGTTTCCTTTGAAACCCCCATGTACATGGTCTTTTCTTGCTGCTTACAGGGACCGCTGAGCTGATGAGAGCATTTATCTTCAAGAGTGTGCAGCCAGCTTTCTGGTAAGGCTGCTAATATAAGGAATTGATTTCATAATCAGAGCTAAATGGCACCTCTCTGGCAACAGACACGTTGAGTCACATCTGCTATGCAGGTACCTCTATGCTGTTCTCTTGGAAACTCTCTTATATGGGATCTGTCTGCCTCTCAAAACCCAAGAACAAAAATGGCCTTTTTGAACAGTTCATTTCAGCCAGGTTTTCCAGCTACTGAATGTCTTCAGCACCCATTCTGACACTTATTTTTATGGTTTCCAGGTATCCTGTCTTCAGGTTTTTAAGTGTCTTCACTATATTCCATAGTCTTGATGGGATGTCATAAACAACTATAAACTCTGCAATATAAATAAATTAACACAAAACCCCACTTGCTTCCTGTGCAACTTTGTGACTCACTAAAGATTAACAACTAATTTCCCCAAACTTTTTGGAACTATTTTCTCTGATTAAGATACTGCTTGCATAAGGTGAGGCAATAGCTGCTTTCAGAATTTAATGGGCACAAGCACATAAAAAAAGAAGGAAATTGGTCAGCCAACAAGGTTGAAACAGCAATTAGTTAAGAAGAATCCTATGAGCTGATCTGAACAGGCAAATCGTCCTTCACATGTCTCCTACTCAAAGGTAAAAGATCAGAGAATTTTTTCATTTCACATGAAGTGCTGCTCTAGACCAGTAGATAATTAATCATCTTCTTGCACTTTATTAGGTAGATTGAGCTGTGATTAAAATTACATATTTATTAAAGTAATCGAATCTCAGAAAAACACCTGACAACAAATTGAGTGGATCAGTATGTAGCTTTACTTTTTAGATACAAAATGTCATGTACTGTAAGCAATTGCAGAGTAATTGGCACCTGTATTTGCTTTCCCTTCACTCAGTACCTCTGCTTTTTATCTGTTTTCTTCATGTAATGAATCTTCTCTGATCTTCCCAGAGAAATCTGTCAGATTGTTCCATATTCAGTTTTTGAAATAAATGTCAAATTATTTTTCCTAGGAGTACAAACAGTGATACCAAATGGTAAAAAAAAAAAAAAAAAAAAGAAGAAAAAACCCAAAAAACCCCAAAGCAAAACAACAAAAGAAGTAGCTCTATAAAATTTTTCATGACAAATACTAAAAAGTGACTTCATTTATTAAAAGGTAGATTCCAACTTGTACGGGAAATTATTTTGTGTTTTAGAAACGGCAGTGCAGAATTTCCTGTTATTCCTGTATTATTTCCTCTCTCCTTCAAATGTAATATTACTTAAATGATATCTTGTTTTTTCATTATGTTCAGGAAATATGATTCAACATTTCTGCAATGTTTCTTGTAAATGGAAGTAACTATATACTTCTAGAAATTATAATGTTCAATATTAGTATCTGTAAGTAACAATTCACTTGGAAAAATCAACACAAATGTAAATGAAAAATACTTTCAACTGATTAGACAAAACACAAGGTCAAAAGCATAAACCAATTCTTTCAGAATATAGTGCTATGTCTGCTTCAGCAGCAAACTGAGAATAATGAAAAATAATTTTCTGTGAAATAAACCAAGAGCTCATCTTGATGTTAAGCACAATGTAATACCTAGAATATTATTAAATTTTTTGTTCAGATCAGTCATTTATTGACAAAATCATACCTTTGCAATAGTATTCAGACATGAAGAGCTGGAAACAAATCTAAGTTTGGCTAGTAAACCTCACTTTTTAAAAAACGTTCTTTATTTCTCCTTTGACTTTGATAAGCTCAAAGCAGGTCCAGTGAAAGCAAGTTGCTCAGGGCTCTGCTCAGCTGTGTCCGGTCTGAGCAGCTCCTAGCACATTCTGAGCTTATCCAAGGACAGAGAATCCATGGCTTCACTGGGCAACCTCTTACAGGGCCTGATCATGCCCATAACCTCATGGCATCTGAATGCCTCTGGAAAACTTTTTGAAAATATTCTATTAGCAGCTATTTCAGATGACTTTAGAGATATTTATCACATACAGAGTCATTGTGAATAAAATTCTGTGCTATAAAGGATTTTTCATGCATCAAGTAGAAATTTTTTCATTGTGATTGCTAAGATACCACCATTCCATGAGTAGTAAAGAGATAATCGTATTATAAATACTCTAAATGATAAAACTTTTTTCATTTATGAAAAGAATGGACTGAGCTAAACATATTTTAATTGAGAAAGAGTCATCATGAGCCTTATATATCTTAATATAGAGTGAATTTCGTGTGAATTTTCACTGAGTTTACATTACCTTCCCAGGATTAATTAAAATCAATCTCATTGTATATATAAACATATTTCTGTACAATGATCAATGACCAGCCCCTTAACAGGCATTACAAAATGAAAACCCTTTCTTTGGATAACCCATATGTGGTTTTGTAAAGCAAAACTGAGACCTTTCATAAAGGAGCAAGAACTCAGAGAATGAAAGAAAATAACTGGGTAGGGACTACTGAATTAAATTAAACTTTTTAAAATTTTCTGGAGATACAAAAATTATCTCCCAATCATTACTGATAGGGCTCATACGGTAATCTTTACACAAGACTGACATTACTGTTTTTTATTTTCATGCTGCGTATCTCTGCATCAGGGCTAGATTTGGACATAAACAAAAAGTTTCTTTTCTATTTTCTCCTCAGGGTCTGTTACCATGAAGAAGAGCCTATAAAGGCTACTCAGACAGAGAATGCTGCTTAATCTAGTGCAAGTTCTTGAAGGAAAGAGGGCAAATATAAAGTTTATCTTTTTAAGAGGCAGGGCAGAGACTGGAAACTAATGACTAGTTAACTTCCATTTATGTAATAACAGAAATACGAAAGGAAATACTTTTGTAAACATACCAAAAATAGAGAGAGAATGAGTATAAATTTGTCAAGAATATTCAATATCGTACCCTCTGAATTTCCTTCTCTGTTGACAGGAAGTACTGAGTATGCAGGATAGTATACATTGTATATCTTGACCTCACTACTGCCTTTTAATTGTTTAGTGTGACATTTTCATACACCAAATGGAGACGTAAGATCCTCACAAAATTACTATCAGGCAGATACTCAAATGGTTAGAAAACCATGTTTAGTAGTTATTAATGGTTTTTTGTTGTTTAGCATTACGCACTGAGTAGTGTTCTGCAGAGATCGGTCTTGTGCCCGGTTCTTCTCAATGTTCTCATTAGTGACTTGAGTCATTGAGTAGGTAGTCAATGATTAAATAGTGTAGTGTGCTTATTAAATTTCCAATGACATCAAGCTGTGAGGGTCTGTAAACATACATGAGGACAGACTTAAAAAGATCTTGACAAATTAGGGAAATCATTTAAATAAATTGGATGCAATTCAGTAAAGAGAAATGCAGACCACTAAGCCTAAATGATCAAGCATTTCAAGATAAGTCATAATACGTGAAGCAGCAATTTTGCAGATAAGAATCTGAGGCAGACTGAGTGGACTTTTTCTTTAACATTAGATAGCCAAAATGTTCCAGACATCTATGTCTGATGTATTAATTTTATTTTCTCTTCATAGTCATTGGGAAGAAAAAACCTTTTCAAGGAAACTGACTTGTTTCAAAAATCTGCATATATTCATTTCCAAATACCTTGGAAATGTATATATGTCTCCAGTCAAAGAATCCCAAGACAAAAGCTCAGATATAGATGTCCATGCTGTAGATAGACAAAAACGTATTAAATGTCAGATAGATAGATTTCTCTTAAACCAAATGAGAAAAATCCTCTTCATTTGAAGCAACTATAAAGGATTCAAAGTCAGTTGCAGAATAGGAAGTTCTATATGTAGATTTGCCAGGCATAAGGAGGGAGCACCACTGGTTTTTATCATTCATTAGTTAGCTCCTCTTTGCCTACTGCCCACCAAAATCATATCCCCAAAACCTTACAATCTAGGAAAAAATATTTGAACAGCAGACATTCAAAACATTATAGGTCAAAACAACAAGTCAAACATTGCAGTGTTGGTGCTACAGGTCTGAAGTCTGGCTCAATTTACCAAAACACTTAATAGTTCTCCCATCTAGATCTTGTGGTTGGCTGCCTAGAAATCACTGTGATAGCAGATCCTTAGAATCACACAAGTGTCCATCCTGGTTACTAGCTTTGACAAAATTCCTTGAAAAGCCTGTCCAAATACTGTCATAAGCAACAAGAATTCTGGCTGCTCAAACAGGCACAGCTCAGATTTTATTCAAAACATGTTCAGTTTTGGTTCTGATCCATGGAATCCTTTCAGTTGCCCTCCTCCAAAACCCAATGGGCTATTATAACAAACAAGAGCTAGTGATAGCTCCATGCTAGAGACAGACTTTTTGTATGTTGTCCACAAATACTAACCAGGTGTTTGACATTTAAACAGGTGTTTTTATCTCCTGAAAGATATGAATGATCTTCCTGGGTAGTGTTGGGATTTTGAGGTCACTTTCAATGGCTTATAAAGGACCATGTATTTGCAAACTGACTAACCCAAAAGTATAAAATCCAGAATAACAGAAAAAGCACTGAAATTCTTCAGCTACATATGACATGCAACCAGGTTGATTTGGGTTGATTGAAAATGTCTCAGCTCTTTTCTAATGGGCTTTGTGGGAAGAATGTGACAGCCACTTCTGAATCCCAAAAGGTAGATTTTGTTTTTAACACATTGACAAGGGAATTTTTTGCAGCTTAGAGAAATCTTTATATAGAGTCCTAGGGTTCATAGTATTGTGTAGTACCTAGAAGCCCCAGTGACAGCTTGTTGCTCAAAAAAGTTTGTCTTCATTGTATTATCCAGAAGAAAGTTGGTAATGTGTTACAGCTACAACTGAAATGCCCACAGCTTCCATGTTTTTTTCCACAATATCAGAGGAGTTAGAAAGATAGAATCTGTCAGCAGGAGATTGCATATACTATTTGGTCCAAGCAATAAATTGTTTTAAAAAAGAAAACACAGACAACCAAAATGAACAGTATAAGCAGTAAAAAGCACAGGATTTCTTTCTTTAATCTGTTAGCATTTAGCTTTTGAGGATTTGAGCTTGCACTAAACAGTCATATGGACCATAAGTCTGATATCTGCTGTCATTGCGTCAATCAAGTGGCAGTGTTATTTCCATCAAATTTATTAGACTTGTGTGTCCCTGGACACTGCTCTGAAAGCTGAACTGCCAGCAGCCTAAATCAGGAGAAGTTCAGTGACATTTGGATGAGAATGATTCAGTGTCTGTTTCTTGTTGAGGAAGGTGATAGGAACAAATATTTTTCTGCATGCAAGGATCTCTGCACTCAAGGTCTGTAAACAATGAGAGTCCCTGTTTCATAAGCATTGTGTGACACTTTTGTTATGAATTAGAAAGCACAAGGATGTCCATAAACTGATAGACGTGGATGTGGGTAAATATACATCTCAGAGATGTAATGAGACCAGCAATAAGCAGAGAGGCAAGCTTCCTTGGGCCCTACCATAGCCTAAGCAAGTCTCAGCCTGCTGCTGTGTGGCTGGTTTGTTCCTTTTGTCCTCCCTCTTCCTCATGTCATAACACCTCCTGGGACAGGGTCCCTTGTCACCTCAGATGTTTCTTCTGTACCCTCCAGTTGCAGCTCTGGTGCCTGCTCCACTCCCTCAGCCCATGGACAAGTACTGCTATTGCCCTTTTGCTCAGGCTTGTTTCTTGATGGACTTGTTTCCTCTCCGGAGTGAGTTTTCACCTGCTGACTCTCACTCTTTCATAGTTTCTTGGAAATAGCTTGTTAAAGTTTCAGAGCATGATTAAGTAGTGGAAACATGGATTTTGCTGACCTTAGTAAGGAGAGCTGTCACAGTTTTGTCAAATGATCTTTGCAAATTATAAAAACTCTTTAAAAATATGTATATAAATTGCCAGCAGAATACTTCTTGAAAGATGTCTTTTCAGCTCAAGGAATATTTTTCATTTTTCTAATATCAAGCTGTTCTATTCTAAGTTGACTTTTTATGCCCACAAGACCAAATAAAAATCAGAATTGTTTTCCAGAAGGAAAAGGGAAAGTATTTTATACAATGAGTTCAATGCCAAAACTGGATTGGCATGAACACCTGGACAGCTAAGTCAGTGCTCAGATTTGAGGTCACAAAAACTAAAGAAAAGACATCACTAGTAAAAGAGCGTGTGAAATACTTGAACTACCTGTAAAGGTAAATAAATATTAATCTTCTCTGGTCCCACCTCAAAATGGTTACTGCATTGTTGTCTGAGGAGAGCTGTCTAGACCATGAAAAATATCACACTTGTGGCAGAATCTCAGAATGGGACATAAGCAAGCTCTTAGTCTACCCATGTTCTATCCTGACACACTGAAAGGAAATAAAATCAGTACCAGTCTGCTTTGTTCTTCATACACAAATGCAAATGCTTCAGAAAAGGAATGCATATAGCAGTGTCTGAAGAGTTCTTTCGTAGCTGTTCTTTAAAAACCTTCTTTATATCAAATCGTTATCTAATGCATTCCATTCCAAGAAGTCTGAACGCCCAGTTTCTACGTGCAGCTCTCATCTTCTCATGCATCTCCAGCCTTATTTCTCCATCTCCCTGTGGAACATTACTTCATGCGACCTTAGATCTCTGTATTATAAGTAAAATGTACTCTGATTCCTCAGTGAGGATGCTCTTCCACATCACAGCCATCTATTCTAGCATAACATTCTCTACTGTTTTGCACAGATACAGCATAAATATGCCCTCAGAAGAAAACCATTACAGCTCAGGCCCTTGATCTCAGATCCTCATTATGCAGTCCACCCTCTAATTCACTTGAGGACTTCCTTGATGTTAATTTGCATGATACTTAATTTTATTAGCTGAATACACAGTATATCTCCTATCATTAAACAGAGGCATATACAGAAAGCCAGTTTTTCTGGGGAAAGAATCATATTTAAATAAGAATATGAACTTGGTAACCAATGGATAAGTTAAAATTAGGCCTGTTTCTCTGTGGGATCAAGTATCTTGCTTATTAAGGTATACAAACCCCTCACTTTTGTTTGAATTTGAATATGTCATAAAATAAGACAATTGTAAGCGTCCAGCACTTAACCACATGATTTGGACTTTGGAAAATTATCCTTAGCATCAGAATATGGTTTTTCAAGGGTCCTGAAATATTGCTGTTGGATAAAGAAACAGATGTTTATTCTAAAATTAGGACCATTAATGGATGGTGTTTTATTGTTGAGGTAAAACCGCTCTGGTGCTTATATAGTTGGAAGAGTTCTTTCATGACATAGCCCTGCATAAAATAATGACAAAACCTTTGGAGTCTGCTTCCCAAGCCAAAAACTGTAGATAAGATGTGGACCTTTTATCTTTGTTAATCACTACTGCATTAAGAAATAGCCTAATTTTTTATCACCAGAGCTTTCAGAATGATCATAAATATATAACCCCTGTTAGACTGCATGACCATACTGCCTTTATAGTGCTCTTGTCGCCAGCATGGTGGTATGGATTTTTTTATACTTTCGGTCTAAATATGAAAATACATGCTGTTCTCACATGAAAAAAAGCAATATTGAGATATATTTGCATTTTTTGTAAGGGACATAATGAAAGCTAATATTTTATTATGACTAGCTATATCCCAACATAGTTTAGTTTATAGAAAATATTTTATGATTCTTGCTAAAGTGGGTCACCTTCTTTGAGACTTGTGGCTGTTGGCAACTGAGTGGCAATAATTTTAAAACGAGACTACGTAAAATCAGCTGCTACCATAAGTGACAGTTCAGCATACGAAGTGCTTATTTGAACTTCTAATCCTGATTTCTCAGTGCATTACTTTTACATAGCAATTGCATAGTGTATGCTGGTGTACACTGAAAAACTTCTCCACCTTTGTAAGCTGGGACTGAGGAGCTGCAGCAGTGGCCTGGCTAATCCATTCTTCATCCCTGAGCTGCTCACTCTTTTTTGACATACTTTTTAAGAAGTATTTCTATCTAAGATCTATTGTAACTTGGACATATTTTTCAATATAAAGATGTAGTCATATAGATATGGACTAACTATTTCACTGAAAAATCCAGCTTATTAACTTTGAATAACCACATTTCCATGTCATGCTTTCTTTGCTCACAGTGGATTACTAAACTACAAGGTCTGAGACACTTCACCTCAGATTAAATGTTACACGAAATAATAAACTGAGTTTTCTCTCAACTTATCATTTTCTCTCTTAACTTTGCTCTATTTTTTTCCTACCTCATTCACTTGGCAGCCCTTGCATACTTGTCTTTTTCCGCTATGAATTACGTAAAATACCACATTGGATGCTCAATGAGATGCTGGGCAGAGCTCTGTGAGTGAACAGTGCTCCCGCCTTCAACTGAGATGCAAAGCTCTGCATCACAACGCTGCTGTACCCCAAGGAAGAGACAAAACAACATACATTCTGTAATACCATGAACAGATTATATGAATGATTTTGCAGGTCTCTCTCGTATTGGCCTGTTGGTCAGATGTGAAGGGGTTTTTTTCTTTGTTTTATTCTGCACAAAGTGTAGTGGCTCTGTGGACAACAAGCATTGTCTTTGGCAGGATTTTAAGCAGTGCAGCCAGAAGCTTGTAATCTATCTTTAATACTAGAAGGATATGACATTAATCAATTTCCAGCAAATCTCTGTTTCATGTCTGAGCATGCAAGTTTTACTCTTCCTGGTAGCTGTTCTAATTGCTTGCTAAAGGCAGCAAGTCTGTAGCTCTGGGATCAGTAACACTTCAACTCTCTTTCCATACTCTGAATTAGTGGTTGAATATACTAAATTCAGGTTGTCAGATATTGTTCTCATTTTCTCACCATTTTTGACCTGGCTGCTTAAGGAAATCAGATATATGTGAAAGTATTGTTTCACTGGCATTCAGCCCGCCTCTTTCCCTGATAACTTTTAAATAAATTTTTGGTCATTTTCAGATATATTTGACAGTGCCTGGATATCTCAAAGCCATTCAATTCCTTTGACTTCTGTGAAAGTAAATAACTGTAACTTAGTTCTATCCCTTCTGTCTGACTTAGCTGCAGAGAAAAGGAGGCTCTAATGCCAGACAGTAACTCATATGAGACAACCAGTCAACCCCCACCACAGGAAGCTCTGCTGATACCCTTCTGACAGATCAAGTATGGATAGAAAACCCAGGAGGACGTGGGTGGATTGAGAGAGCCATGGCTGAAAGGGGAAAAGTTTCAGAGAAGGCTGCAGCTGAAAAATGTTAGCTTACAGAGAAAATTGAATGTGCTGGTAAAAAACCCCAAGGCTATAACTTGAACAGGTAGAGACATTTCAAGAACACTGTTGAGACTTAAAGCTAATACACTTTCTCCAGTGGAAGATATGGGGCACAATTACACACTTTAGTGTATTGGAGGAAGAAAACAAGGACTAGAGAAGGCATCTAGGTCCCTAGGTTAATGGTTTTATTGGTCCTGAAGCTTACCAAAAACAACACCCATTTTTGTTTACTGTAGCGTAAAAGATTTTAAACAGCTCTGAGAAGGTACTGAGAAAATCCAGTAAAAGTGATTTTTATCTTCAATTATGAAAATTTGTGTCACTTTATATAGCTCAGAATGTCTCCTAAACTGAAAAATCACACGAGTTTTCTTTTGCTCTTATAACAGCCTGGAAGTGAAGATTGGATTGTTTTCCATATTCTGTCAGAAAAAGTAACAAATTTAGCTCCTGCAGCCATCTGAGCATATCACTCCCAAATTAACCTGCACTCCTGTTGCTTTCCTTCAGTTCTGTTGGCACATTTCCCTTTTACACTGAAAATAAAACACTCATTGAGTTCTGGTCAGCAAAATACTTATTTCAATTTATCAATTTTAAGAATTCTTTGGTCACTTGGAACCACAAGTAGCATAATAAATCAAAGTACCAAACTATTTTTTCCTCTTACTATTTGTTATGTTTCATTTAATTTCTCTAGTTTCTGCAGTTTTATTTGGGACAGAGAGGGGTCTTCTTAATTTTGCATTAGTGTCATAAACTTGATTGAGGACTGTGAAGAGTTAATCAAACACTCAAAACGGTAACTTAAGAGCCTTCACAGATGGCTGTATTTAATCACAGAAACACCTTTTCTGAACTGTATAGATAGTTATGAAATTTTGCTTTTGATTTACTATAGAAACAAAAAAATCAACAACTATTAATTTGTGGCTCTGCCAAACAGCACACTATAGGGATTTCATTATTTCTAAAATTAAATATTCTGTTATTTGATCCTGCTTTATTTATTAAACTTGTTCATTTTTTAAAAGGAAACATACTAAATAATATTTATTTTACTTATTTACTGCATTTATCAATGTCTATTTATGCAAAAATGTGATTTTTTTTTAATATCCAAACTTTCCTAATTTCAATCCAGGATTTTCAAATAATTTTTGTTCTCCCAGAGGCATATGTTTTGATAAATTACATTAAGAAAATTAACCTTAATTTTAAACTAATTTTGATTTTAATTTTCTCACTCAAACATCATTAACTTTAGAGGTAATTTTAGTCTATCCTTTCTCCTCTCTTATAACTGGAATAACATAAATGTGACAGTTTTGATATTGTCATACATGTTACAAAGTTCATGACTTGCGAGAAGAGATAAAAAGCCATTGCTTTTCACGTACTTATTTTCCAAGTTACTCTAAGTTGTCTCCCATTCTCCTGCTTGCTACTAATGGCTGCAATTTGGTGACATTCTGCTTATCAGGTTGTATGAAAAATTGTCTGTACTGTGAGCAATTCATTTGAATCTAGCAGTAGGAAATACAACAATGGGAGGTCCAAAACATACCCTGCTCCTCTTCCAGAGCTGTGAAAGGAGCTAGTGCATCATTGAGGAACCATGATTCATGGAGTTCATAAAAAAAATCACCATATAGTTTATTCAGAGACTGTCTAAAGAAAGATGGGTCTTTGTTTGAATTGCTGCTACCTTCTTTTTGAATTTGCTTTCTGGTGGTTTCCTTTTTCCATGTTAGGGTACAAGGAGGGCTAGCAGCTCTCAGCAGGCAGGTGAGCCAAAAGACGGGTAAGCAGTGACCTCACCCATGGGCACTATATTGCAGATCCAAAACACAAGGAGAAAAGCTGAGATAAAAAGTCCTTTGACAGCCCCAAACAAGCAAGAAAGTGAATGGGCGTCTGTGCCCAGCCAGAAACTCCAGTTCTGGGAATGGTGCCAGAGAAAGGGCAGCAGACAAGGGCAGGTCACAGCACATGTCCAAGGGGCTCTTCCAGGAGACCCATTACCTGTGGCATGAGACCAGAACCCATCCAGGAGGTGGGGCCAGAGGCAGGGATAGAGATCTAACTGCTTTCAGCTTGGTTGAAATCCTGAAATTTGCTGGAAGTGCTGTTCGTCTCATCAGCAAGACCATTAATTAAAAATATTGATGGGTATTTGCTCCCTGAGGGATGCCCTCAGCAATCAGTGGTCAGCTGACTTTGTGCCACTGATCACTGCCTTGAAAACCAGCCAACTTTCCACCCATTTTGTTTTCCATGTCTTCAGTCCATATCTCACCAATCTGGATACCAGAACACAGTGGGCTAAAGTCGTGTTGAACAGCATCCAACATCACCTCCACACAGCCCTCTCAGTGCAGAGGGCAATTTCTTCATGGCAGAAATTGCCGCACAAATGCAAAACAGCTTAATTATTTATTTATCTGACCAGCATTTTTCTGGAAGTTGGATCAGGGCTTTGGCTAAACAACCATTTGTCTTGTGCTATCTCTATTAAAAATTTCTCTTGTCTCATGATGGTGTTTTTCCCTCACACAAATCACTTTCCTTCAGAATATGGCTGTATTATGCACCTAATATGCTACACAAACAATATCGAGATCCCCTTCTCCAGGTTTTTCAGATCATCAACTTTCAGTTGTTGTCAATAATTTGCTGAGGCTATTGTCTTGAAAATTCTTTTTATGAACAAGTTATTTGCTGACTTGTCTTTGTTGTTTGAAATGTAGAAAAACAGATATGACTGTAATTTCCTACATTATTATCTCTACAGATATTCATTTTAATTTGTCTATAGTTCCTTCTTCCCTGGCTGATTAACCCCAGAATATGATATGATTTCTACTTCCTCTTTTGATGACAGAAAATATAGTCAAAGAAAAAAAAAGCTGAAGATGTAGCACTTTACCTGCATGTGTTCTCACATGGAAGTGCCAGAGTACAGTCTTGTGCAGGAAACCTGTCTGAACTTCTGCAAATCAAGTGATAACGCTGATATTCATAACGCAGTCATGATACAAATTTGTACTCATGACAGAGTTCTGGGTTTGCATATTTCTAATTCAAATAATCATATTATAATACTGCAATCTTATTAATTGGTTCAAACAAGGTGAAATACTATCCGTATTCTGCAAGCTTTTAAAAATTTTTATGCATTTTTCCCAAAAAAACAAATTTCAGCTGATTTCCTTTGCCTTCCTTTCCCTTTCTTTTCCTTTACTACCCCTTCCTTTCCCCAGATAGTTGATTTTGTCTATATGCTAGCAACTCCTTGGGATGTGTGCATAGCATGCTGTTTCATGGCATGTCCTAATGTAGAGTCTAAAGGATGGACCAGCCATCTGATCAGCCGTAATTGCTAGCTGCTGGAATCCCCCAAACAGCTAACTTGAAGTTTAGAACCAGTAAGGATCTCTTTTGTAGATTATATTTTGATGTCCCTGCAATCATATGAAACACAAGAAATCTCAAAAACTCAAAACTGCAGAAAGTAAAGAAAGCAATTTTGAGAATTTAATTGCATAGACGATGATAGAAGAGTTTGCATTTTGAAAGAAAGAAATGCTTTAAATATTTTTATTATGTTACTTTTTTATTTCTCTGATTCTTCTCAGGTGAAGTAAGATTAACTTTTTCTTTTAAATAAATAGATAAATCAAAGCCAAACATTTTGACCTGAGGTCACAGAAACCATCTAGTCAGATGTCTTTTCAGCTTGCCTCCAGTTTCAAGTATTTTGGCCTGGAGGGCCAATACGAGTCTAATTAAGAAATTCTGTTTGGCAATACTTCCTTTTATAGTTAGATTGGAAAATAAATTAAATGGATTTGCTATTTTCTCATTTACTTCAGAATTGCCTCAATCACCATTCTAAGTTTCTCCCCAGTCACTTTTCAAGCCCTAGCCGCACAATTAATGTTTATTTTTTTGGTGATATTTAGATATTCCACTGACTACTAAAATCCAAATCTGGTTTTAATAGTACTTCCATGAGACTGAAATATAGCTAGCATGAAATAAGATTAAATTAATATTATTTGCTCTTTAATAGTCAGTAAAACATGAATCTGAATCTAAGATTGTTCCAGATTTCTGTCTATAATACATATTTATATTCATGTAATAAACCTTGTTTAAATATCAGGTTCTAACCACAATTTTAAAGACCACTGAGCTACAAACTTATGAGAAAGTAAATTATAAGCTTAGGGAGCTGGGGATTTTGATACCATTTTAGTAGTTCTGAATACTGAGAGTAGGTGGGTTGAGTATGATTCCAACTTTCTCTGATTGTGTAGGAATGATTTGCTGGTACTGCAGATGCTTTCTCTTTAGTAACCGTATGTTCTTTAAGGAGTTTCTAAATTCACCTCCAGCTAATGAAAATGCATTTATCATGTTACATCTTATTAAAACTTGCACTAGACTCCCTGCTGTATCTAGTTCTCTCAGTTATTCAAAAAATAACAGAAAATGGTTACATTTTTAGGTTAATTTTTAAATGAAAAAAGAAAAAAGAAACCAACCAAACAGCAAAACAACAACAAAAAGTACTTTAAAATGTCCAAAATGTCCAAAACAAACCATTTTTATTTCAGAAGTATTTGCCAAAAAAAATCCTCTCACATCCAGAAGGAAATTTTCCAACTCAAAAAAGTCCAAATTGGGACCCAACAAGCAGATTGTATTCACTGTGAACAACAGCCTAAACCGAATTTTTTAAAATCAGCTTATGTTATTTGATTGTATAGGGTAACACATTTACATTAAAGCACTACTTGTATGCTTATGTTATTTTCATGAATGTATTTTATTATGTTTTTATTACCTTTGTGTAAAATTTATGTAGTTAACTAATTAGTAGTCCTTGCCAATGATATTGTGACTCATAACAACAGTGTGAATCAGCAGCTCTGACTATTTCTATAAAGGGTACCCACGCAGTCCTAAGACCCATATCCCTAAAGGTATGAATAAGTAACACTATAGTTGGATTAACCTTGGACTATTTCCCACAGATTGTTACATATCCTTCTTCTTTCCTTTCTTTGCAGCTAGGAGAAATTTATATCAAAATATCGCCTGTGGAAAACTGTCACTACAAAGCAATGACCTGGTTTCAAACAGTTCTTACATTTGATTATTTGACAACTGTCATCCTTAGAAAAACTTAAAATCCTTTTATTCTACATTTTTTATAACAGAGGAATATTCTAGATATTTCAGAAGAATAATCAACTCCCACACATTAAGTTTCATCATGTTCTTTATCTTCTTGTGAGATATTGGTTTGAGCCCCAAAGCATGTTTTAATATTTCTTCCAGAACGTATTTTTAGCAATAACATTTATAACTACAGAATTTCTGCTCTCTGTGTAAATGTGCAATTTCTTTCTATCTCTCACTATTATTTTTTTTCTTCTTTACTTCCTTGGGCAATAAGTCATGGAGACCAATTATAGGTATCTTTAAAAAGTATTCACTTCTATTGGGTTTGATTATGTTACTTCTTAATTTCATGGTGTAATTCTCTGGTTTTGTGTTATGGTTCAGGATAAACAATAATTCCCGAAAGATACTCTTTATAACATACAGTTTCTTATACTTTTACACAAATATTTTAAGTTAACTAATATAGTCTTCAAGTGCTGACTACTTCCTAAATTAAATTTGTTTCAACCTTTCCCTCTCCTTTTCATCCTTCTGAACTTACTTGGAGATAAAAGTCACAAAATAACGGGTAGGTCATTCTGTACAGACAAGTTGCTGCAAGACTTTAAGGTGCTGGAAAGCCAGATAAAAATCAGTAACTGTTAAGAAAAAATCCAAAATCAAGGATCTCTAGTCAAACACTAGGCTTGATCCAGACCATTGTAAGAGTAAGCAAAGGATTTTGATTTCACTAAGTTTTACAGATGCCACAATGGACCCCTCGTCATTACTGCTTTGCAACATCATGACCACAGGCAACCTCTGTCACTACTCACTTTTTCTTGATTTTATAAAGGACTCACGTGTTTTCACAACCAAAGATAGAGTCCTACAACCTCTTGCCAAATAGAACACTTAGAGATTAGATCATTTTATGAACTAAAGACCCTTTTGTTCACTGTTCTTGCTGACTGATGAGCTGTTTATCCTAGTTTTTATGACAACATTTAAAAATACACCTGTAGTACAATCTATGTCCCTACGGAGCATTTTAAGAAGTTTGTGAGTAGAAAGTACCATATGTACAAACCACTGCAGTGACTTAAGAAGACTCCTATTGAAGATTCAGTTGGGTTTTTTGAACTGAGAAAATATTTGCGGGTTTTGTTCTGAAACTTACTAAATTGCCTTCATTATATTTCTGCAGCTAACACAGATGTCTTTTGATATTGTACTATTCATCTTTTATTAATTATCTACTTAGACATATGAACAGACCATTTGAAAACTATAAGCATTAACAATCTGAACCCTTCTGTATTGGATATACTCAAAACCTTCCTCTTAACTAAAATGTCCCTCATTAAAAGAAAATATTTAGGTATTGAGACAATATCCGCTGTATTCATAAAGAGCCTAGAGTTGAACTTAATAACTAACTTATTTTTCTAAAGGAAATCTATGTGTGTGCTGCTTGCATATATTGATGTTGTAAACTTATCTTTCGTGGAGAAATGAATTGACTGCTCTAACTAGCAGCAACATTTCTATCATCTATATAACATTTCATATCTATAGCAAAATAGATCTTAACCTGGTTTTTTTTCACCTTAGATGGGTTCTTAGGCATTTAATTAGTTATGCTACATCAATAAGTCATCTCTATAACTTGCAGATTTTATACGGTATTTTGGGAGACATACAGTGCAATTTAACAGGCTCAATAAACATTTAAATTCACGATGCTTTCACTCCACTGGAATTGCTGAAGTTCATTAATAAAACTTCTGAAACACCCCTGTATTTATGGGGGGGGGGGGGGGGGGGAGAGTGAAAACCATCTCTATTATGGTTCCAACCTAGGGAAAAAAAAATCACCTAATGGAAACTTGTCTCCATAGAATAAAAATGAGAAATCAAAACAATGCTATTGAACAATAGTGTCGCTCTGTACTGGGTTTGTCTGGGATAGGGTTAAATTTCTTCATAGTAGCCCATATGGTGCCATGTTTTGGATTTGTGACAAACCAGTGTTGATAATGTAGGGCTGTTCTAGCTATTGCTGAGCAGTGCTTGCACAGTGCCAAGGCTTTTTCTGTTTCTCGCTCCGTGCCATCAGTGATCAGGCTGTGGGTGAACAAGGAGTTGGGAGGGAACACAGCTGGGACAGCTGTCCCCAGCTGACCCAAGGGATATCCCATATTACATGACACTGTGCTCAGCAGCAGAAGCTGGGGGAAGAAGGAGGAAGGGAAAGTGGAATTTCAAAGTTATGCCTTTTGTTTTCCCACATCATCACTACTCATGACGGAGCCCTGCTTTCTTGGAGGTGGCTGAACACCTGCCTGCCAATGGCAAACAGTGAATGAGCTCCTTGTTGTGCTTTCCCTGTGCATGTGGCTTTTATTTTACCTATTAAACTGTCTTCATCTCAACCCAAGTTTCCTCACTTTCACCCTTCCACTTGTCTCCCAGGTCCAACTGGAGAAGGGTGAGTGTGCAGCTGGGTGGGACCGAATTACCTCAACACACACCCTTTTGGGTAATGTCGTAATATACACTCAGTACAGAAGATATTCTGTCAACCATTGTTTTTCAGATTGTCATATCTGATTCTTTAACCACTGGCCCCTGCTCCCCAAACACAAATTACTTTCTTTTTCTGAAATCCCTTCTTCAAAGATAATCCTTAAAATGCATTTTGGTGGGGAGGAAGAGGTCAAAGCTAGTGAGCCAGGCTTCTACCTTTAAATCACATCAACCTGCATAAGAAAGTAAGATGTGTACGAGAGAAAATTGGGGGCACATGTTATGTTTGCAAATAAGAGAGATTTGTGTTGGTATGTTGATTCGGATATTTTTAAACACAGTAAGCATTTTTAGTTAATGAATTACAGACTATTTTTAATTCTTTGTTCATGTTTGTTCCTCTAAGCCATTGTTTAACACCACTGATTCTCATTACAAAACATCAGTGTCAGTTATGAGCTTTACCAAAAAATTGGGGGAAAAAAACCCCCTAAATTCCTTTTTTTTTTTTGTAGCCTCAAGGTTTCCGAGCACTTTTAAAGTATTTTTTTCAATCATCACAACTTACAGTAAAAAAAAGCAAACCCAGAAATTTCAAAAGTTGGGTTTCAAAGGAAAGAAAAACCAAATATTTTATGTAACTGAAAGAAAATAAATAAGAATGACAATACAGAGTTAGACCAAAGGTCCACCTAGCCTGTTATCTTTTCTCTGACACTGGCTAAGGACTTCATAAATTATAAGACCAGGGTAACTGCACAGTGATTATTCTCCAGAAACCTGTAGCTCAGGTGATACTTTTGCATTTCATAGTCCTGATAGATTTATTCCATTAATTTGGCCATTTACATATTCAACCTACTGTAAGATTTTAGCCTCCAAAGCATCCCATGGGAAAGAGTTTTACACCTTACTTGAACATCATGTAACAAATTCTCTCTTTCTTACTGTTTGGAATTGTCATTCCCAAAGCTGTCTTGTAAATTCATGATAACTGGCAATGTAGCACTTGTGTAACACTTCGGGGCAACTGCAAAAAAGACTGGAGAATAATGTGAAATAGTGCTGTGATTTGCAGTGGCAGGTGATATCAGATAAGATTATTAGATGGCAGAGTTGCTCAACAAAGGGAGAAGACAAGAGAGCCCTAGTGCCACTTTGTGTGAGAACCTCCACCAATAGCTGAAGTTACTAAAGAAAAGCTCCTGGACCCCCAGAAAGACCAGATGAAGTAGAGGTGAAGGGGGTGCAGAGGGCACAGGGTGAGAAAATTGACAAGGAGAGAGGGTAAAAGCACTTCAGATACCTCACTTATCACTGAACTTATTGCAATCCAGCAGTTTGGCAATGTCCAAGTGTTTGTTGGTCTATTGACACTTGTTGTTACGAAGATAATATATGCATGATGCAATTTAAGTTCATTATCACTTAGAAGGATAGGCCTGCAGAACTGAAAGACTGAAGCAATCAAATCTTTTGAGTAAGCGTTCAGAAGAAACAAGACAGGGGGAGCTGGACAAGGAGTAAAGTTAAGGTTATTGAACATAGATAAAAAGAAGAAGAAAAAGAAAAAAATATGAGAACAATGATAGAATAACGTGTATCCATTTATGATAACATTTGAGATATTTTGTCCCAGATGTCCATCCAGAAAGGGGTAGAAATCTGAGGGTCTCTTTGGTCCCTTATTTGATAAATCTACCTTTTTAGTCCCATTTTTAAGCAGTCTGTGTATGTACTAGTAACCCATGTAACCCTAGTTATGCAAGAGTACATAATATGAATTTGTTGTTTGATGTACCACTAAGGATTTGGAAACATGAAGTGGAAGCTCTGATGTCTTTCACAAGTTGACAGCATTTGGTTAATTAGAATACTCCTTTACAATCAAATGCATACTAAAGTGTTCAGGAGATGCTACTCCTTGCCTACAAACACTCCAGTTTTCACATCTGTTGGTCCTTGATGAACTACAACTGCATCCTTGGTGTACTACTACATCAAACAATGTAGTTTCCTGACTTCATGGTTACAGCTTTCCTCTTGGTGTGACTCCTGTTTCAAACTAGGCAACTAGAGAATGCTCCTTATGAAGTGGTTGAAGCTAGCTGCCTGCCCTTCCCTCAAATTCTCCTATTTGGTCATGAAAAGGGGCACCAGTCTCTTCCTTTTGTTATGTATTCTGCTGCCATCATGTGGCTATTTCTTTTCATTGACATCAAGATTTATCATAAAATAACTTGGGTTTGCACCTCCTGTAAATTGTAGGTTCCACACTGTCTTCTTTTTTGTCTATAAAACTTGTTTCTAGGAAATACACTCCTTAATTTTCTATATTTTTCAGATTTATTGATAAATGAGGCATCTGGCCAACATTTGCATAATAAGTACTTCAGAGGTTTTCTGCTGGAAAAATTTTTGGGTGAAAACACACGTAATTTTCTACAGTGAAGAGTAACAGTGAGTGCATATATTATTCTATAGCTCAGTAAGCAACTTTGTTCACAGGATACTTTCCAGTGAGCTGACACAAAGGGAATTGTTCATAATGGCACCTTGGGTTGCCTCAGACAAATTCTATTTTTTTCCATATACAAAATCTGACTTTGATGTCCACTCACTGAAGAAGCCCTCTTGAGATCTATATCTATATCTATATCTACATCATCTATATCTATTTTTTTTGGTCCTGAACTATGTATTTGGGGACAGGAAAGAATTTTTTTCTTTGAGCTTTTTTCCTCTGTTTTTTGTCTTGAAGGTCTTGTATGAAAGTGAAATGGTGCACATGGTGATGTTGCTAGGTTGACAGCTGGACTTGATGATCTTAAAGGTCTTTTTCAGCCTTAATGATTTCATGATTCCATGATTCTAAGTTGTGCTCAGGGTTGAAAATTCTTCCTGGTCTCTAGGGTAGATCCTGTAGTCTTCCTGTGTTTCACAAAACTAATTTAGTAGTTTAGTGGATTTTGGTTTAACTTGGAAACCCCTTCTGGGAAAAGAATAGTCTCCTCATCTGACCAGGCTGAATTGCAAATATAAGAACTTCAGCCATTGCACTGGACAAGCTGTTCAGCTGTTGATTAAGTCTACCTGATAATGCCTGTCAACATACACATAGGTAAGTGCAGTACATACATCCTAGTATTATTTAGAATGCACAGGCACCATCCCACTGAGTTTACCTATAATGCCTTTTAAACACATTGCTTTGTGTACTCTGAAAAACTCTATGGACGATGGGTGTGTGGCTGACTTCTTTGAGGAAAAAGGACTTCAATGTATGAGTTGTTTTTAAAGGGGTGGAGAATATGGGGGAATTTCCTATGCTTCTGTAGTTGCCAGATTTTTGCCTTAAGTATCAGATGTAATTTTGTGTTAACAAATTCTTCCATGGTGCTTATAATACCTAACATGTCAGTTTTAAAGAGATAAACAATAATGGTTTAAGCAAATTTTAAGATATGTAGGGCTGTCAAGAACAGAACTAATAGAACTGCAAGTTTCTGCCTAACACACTTGGGCATGCTGTAGTACCTAAGTTTTAATTTATCAGTATGCGTAAATGCTGAAAATTCTGCTGTTCTTTTTGCCTAGAAGCGTTGCCATCTTTCTGAATTTGAGCACTGCAACACTTACCTTATGCCTAATACATCTGGGAATTACAAATTGCCTGACACTCCCCAAGAGCACTGAATGCAGTACAGATCTAGAGGAGGAAGGATACTTTTCATAATATGGTAAGCAGAACTCTATAATCCTTACACGCTTGGATGTGTAAAGATTAAGATATAATGGCCTGTTACTTTACTCCATTTGAGATCTCTGCAGTGACAAGCATGGTGAGTGTTGCAGGTTAAAGTGAGATGCCTATTTCTGCTTTTGCAATGCGGTTCTTCTCCTCCTGTTTGCTTATAACCGTATCACATTCCTTAGGGGCAGAAATTTTCAAAATTTTGTGTTAGTTTAGGTGGGAACAAGTTTAACGTCCCCCACTTGTCTGTGTATGTCTACATGCATGAGCCACATGGAGAAAGAGGATTTGTCCATTTATCATCAATCAAAAACTCTAATGCAATATCTGAACTAAATTTTGATAAACTGGTATCTTCATAGTGTCAGCTTGGAATCTAAAACTGAGTGTGAGGGACAAAAATTAAGCTGATGGAATACGAAAACTGTATGCACATAGAGCAAGATTTTTCTCATTACACTTGAGAGTGAGAATATGGCGTTCACTGACACATGAGAATTTTGTGGTTTTTTTCTGCTCAGTTTAAAGTGATTGCAAGTATTGGCTGCTCTGGGAAACATTATAACTTCTAAGATTTTAGCTTCAGAGCAGAGAGTAAACAGAAGCAAGAAAGGGAGAAAAACACGCTCCCAAAATTTGAATTGTAGGCCTCCAAAAACATTCAGGCACCCTTATTAATGCATGTAAACAGTAGAGATTATCCCACCTTTTTAACACCATAATGTTGAACTCTCTCTGACACGATGGCCTACCTTTAGCAAGACAAGAGAGGTTTGTGTGGCCAGCATAAGGTTTTAGAGTCTGCTGAAGCATTGTGTTTACCTGTGTATTTTGCCTCGGCAGAGCCAAACTTCTGTGCTTCATGTAGAGCAAGTATACACTAAACAAGCATGTTACAGGAAGCCAACATGTCAGACACGTGCTATAAAAGCTGTGGGCAGCATTACAAAGGGGTGGGGAATGAAGCCGTTAGTTTTTTGAACATCTGTTTGGGACAGAGATATCTTAAATCATTAATGGTTTTCATCCTGTTTTGTTTTGTTTCATTTGCAACTGCATAATTTGCAGTGATGAATCTCTTGATAGTTGGAATCTACTAGTCAAAGAAAATGAAATCTTAGCATCCTGGAGATCACTGAAATTTGATTAATCTGGAGGGATGAGTACCAATCATCTCGCTTGACATGGTACATTACTGAAAAGAAAGCTAAAAAAATAAGGTAATTTTGAATTGTGTAAATTATTTAGCTTTCTACTAGGAAACAAATTGAAGAAGCAATAAGAAAATGGGAATTTTCCAATCACAAACCCTTTAAATCACTGTGTCTTGATAGATTACACACAGATTCTCTAATTACCTCAACTGTGGTGTATTAATTTTCTAGCAAGATACCGACACAGGGAACATAGCGTTATGTTTTTCTGTCTTGGTCATAACTCTTTGGTCATATTTCTTTTTAGGACATTGCATACAACCACAAAACTTTTCTTTCTATTGATAAGCAACATGAAGACATTGTTATGGCTGCACTTAAACAAGAAAGAATTTAAAAGCATTTTAAAACAAAAATGAGAATGGAAATTGAAATATGAAAAAATAATTCTCATTACAGTGATTAAAATACTCAAAATCTAGATAGAAAAAGATGTTTGACTAAGTTTATAATCTTTGTATAAATAACTGTGTACAGCATGGAGAAGGCAGTAAGCTTAATCCTCCGAAAGGGAAACTCATCTTTTCCTCATCAACCAAGACGCTAATTTACACAGTAGGAGACTGAGGGAATTTCTCCAAGGGAGAATGGTTTTGCAGAGGAGAACATCGGTTTTACCCAAATTATTTATTGTAGAGAGAAGTTCAAATATTAATTGAACTAGGCTGTAACACTGCTTTACAGTAGTCCTTGTTGTCTTCATTCATAGATAAGGAAAATAAAGCAGAGGGATCCAGGTTGCCTCACTTTAACACATCAGAAAGGTTTGAAAAATCTCAGAATTAAGGCACAGCAGTCCAAGTTTCTACCAGATGATGTCTATATGTACCCAACTTCCCACTGCAGTCAATGCAGAACCAGGCTATGACTGGTGGAGCACAGAAAGCAATCCAGCTGGCCATCAGGTGTGCAACTTAATGCGAGATGCTCCCCATGTTCCTTTGAACTGCATGACTGGGGCAGAATATATTTCCCTAAAAGTTGTTTCCTGTTTTATAATCTCTTTCAATGACACCTCTACACTTTTGACAAACAAAGTGTGGAGGCATCAGACTGTTCAGTACTGAGCTTAAATTGCTCAGTCCTCAGCACAAAACTGTCCTTCCCTGCTATATTCAGTTTGGGTTTAAAGTATTCTTTTTCCTCAACAAATGAAACTTTTTTTTTACTGCTTTTGTACCAGAGAAAGAGATGTTATGAAAACATTGTGACCAAATATCCATAGGTCTTGGAACTATAAATGTGAACTTAAAAAAATTCCATAAAATTATAAGACCTACTGCTGTCAGTATAGGCAAGAAAGCCAGCCTTGCATGTCTGAGGCAGCGCACTGTCCCTGCAAATACTTGTGAAACACAGTTCTTTGTGGAGTGTGCTGGAAACCCACGAGAAAAACCTGTCCTCATTGCACTCTTTGCAGAGTTCTCAAAGTTCACATTGTGGATGATGAGCCACCACTTATGAATTAGCATATTACATAAAACATGCTTGATTATAAGGGTATATTCCCACTCCTTCAACAGCACAATGAAAATAGAACAGGAAAAAAGAACTGTATGACTGTTTTATTTACGTAAAGACATGTCATTAAAATTCTTTTGATTTTCCTGAAGGCAATTTTTTTACATTAGTAGAAATACAGATCTGGCCTAATTTCCTATCTGCAAATTAATGAGGATTGGAGATATTTAAATTACAGTCAGTGAACTCAGATATTTAGAAAAAGGAATATCTTTGGTGAAACAGATGTGTGAGGAAAAATACTGCAATGAAGTTGGAAAAGAGAGGAACTTTTTGTGGATTGGTTGTATGCCAGTTTTCCTTATATAGTGTTATTTATTTGGAGCAACAAGTTAAAATAGATATTGCAACAGAACCGTAAATGGATGTTTATCAAAGCTGTGTAGAGATGGATTTTTCTTAAAAGTAAGAAACTATTTTATTTCTTCTCCTCTTTTTCTTTTATTGCTTTATGTTTTTTTCAGTCAGGGTTGCATATCCACCCTAATCTGAACTCTCACAGGCTTCAAATCATTTACTTTTACTCCCCAATAGCATACTGGAACTGATTAGGCAGAGCAGCACAAAGGAAAGTGAGTTGGTTCCCGGATGCAGTGTGCTGTGCAGGGTAGGAGGTGGTGGCCAGTGGCTGAAATTGTGTATCAACTGTACCGAGTGCAGCTTCACACAAACAAAAGCCTCCTCTCTATGAGCATCGATGTCTACAATTTCTCTGAGTCATAGAGGACACAGGCTGCACAAGCACACTGTTTTATACTGTGCTGCCCATATACTCCTTTCTTAGGACACATTCTTGAACCTACTGGAATCACAGGTGTTCTTTTTTCTTAATTTTTAATAATTAAATTGGTTCCTTTTTTCTACCCTTCTACTTTACTGTTGTTTCCTGAAATATTAGGGGAGGTACACTTGTGGAAACACTGGTAATTTAAAGCCTACAAGTATTTGAACTTACAAATCTGTGATTTTTTATGTTACAAATTTTGAGTTTGATAAAGAAAGCTTAAACCTTTGACCAAAAAAAATAAGGTTGACTGTAATATTGATTTTGATTATTCCTTCCAGTTGCTAATTGTATTCATTTAATTTCTAAATCATATCTACTGTGTGAGTATATATGTTTCCTTGATATTTTTGTCTCTAGTGTTTTAGAGTAGTACCTTGCTGACAGCCCATTTCACACAGTCCAGTGTTCTACCATTATATCCATCAGGCAAAATAATCGCTACATTCTTGGAAACTGACTGCAAAGAAATGATTGATCAAGTGAAACTTGAGGACTGGGTTGGAAAGCAGAGGAGTGATATAAGATGAAGAAAGTGGGTAAGCTGACTTTTATTGTGCATGCAAAAAATAAACTTATTTGAAATTTTTCAGACTCTAAGTTTCTGCCCAAGGGTCTTGCTGATGGTTGACCCCATTTCCTGCAGTACCCTGTGCTGTCAAGCAGTTCCTCAAGCATCCACTTTGCCACAGTGGCAAAGCTGAATGAGTTTAACTGGAAACCTAAAACTCTTGTGGGTAAAAAAGGGACAAGTCTCTGGCAAGACACAAAAGGTCCTTCTCAGATATGAGTTCCAGTCCATGCCTTCGAAAGATTTAGTGGAAGTCCTGCCATGGACAGCAATGCATATGTGGACACTTATTGGTTGCACATGCTGAATCAGTGGCTTCTGACAAAGTTGACAGACAGTACTCTGTTATAACCTCTGTGAAGATATGATGCTGCTTCAGTGCACAGGTCTGGAGTAGAGGTGCTCCTGAGGTCTAAATTTCTCTTATACAATGTATTGTTTGTCTCTATACAGGTTTGGTTCACCTGATCACTGAAAAAGTGTAGTACAGCATCTCAATATTGACAGGTGAGAAGGCGTTTTTATTGAAACCATACAAGGAACCCATCAGTGTTTCTCAGTCTTTAGAAGTAAACTCTCGCTAATTAACTGTGGCCTTTGCTGCTGATGTCATGTAGCAGAAAGGTTATGTGTACCTATTAAGATCAGCAGAAAGACTGGTTGGAAAGGATTTTTTGACCAATATATATTTGACTTGCCAATGTCAGCCTACCAACATCAAAACAAAATGAACATAAACCTTTGTAAAGATCATTCCTTTCCAGACTCGGTCTTTAATCCAGGCTGGTTCTTACAACTCTTTCCATATGTCAAACTGGTGTAACACACTTACCTGGCAACCACTATTAGAGAATTAATTTGAAAAGTACCCCAGTAATAATACTGTATAGTTACTGCATACTACAAATGTTAATGTAAGATAAAAATAATTAAATAAATTAAATTTGTATGATTGAGCTTGATATCTTTGTCACTTTCAGCTGTGGAAACTTAAACCCAGTTTTTTATTAAGACCTAATAGTGTCAAGCCAGTAAGCCAGCAGGGAGAATGGGTAAAGGGAAAGTAATGCAAAAATGCTCTGTTGTATTCATGAAGAATTCACTATGAAGATCTTAAATTTTCTCTAGAGAGAAGCTGAGCAAGCCAGCATGCTTTTACAGATGAAATATACTTTTATATCTTTCAGGAAAAACTCTTCCTCAAAACCCATACATAATTATGAAATGAAACCATATGCTACCAAATTCACTAAGATTTGGAGGACAACCTTTTAAAGTCTGTTTAGATAACCTCTGGCAATAAAATAACCACTGTTGTAGTCACAGTTCCTAGACATTGAATTAGTTATATTTATTTTTTTATTTAATTTTTAAAATAAACATTCATAGGCATGTTATCCCTGATTCCCTAAAGCATTCAAAGTCATGTCTATATCCATCTTTACCTGGGGAAGTTCAGTTATAGTTACTTATAATGCATCAGTTTATCCTGGTGATAAAGCATCATTAATTGTTTGAAAAAAGCAAAAACTGACTTTCAAGCATCATGGGAAATTACAATATATTGAACTGTAAACACTGGTTATTGCCTGGTAAGTGGAGGCAATAACATGCCCAGAGGATTCCAGAGGAATCAAGGTATTGAGAAGAAAGAATAAGTTTAGTTCTGCAAACTGCTTCATTGTGCCCCAACTTTGAGACTCAGTACAGCAAAAGCTATCCTAGAGAGCTATGCAGAATAAAGCCAGTCAGGAGAGCAGCCGCAAGATACAACTCCTCCTGCCCGTGCAGGCAGCTAATCACAGAGCTCAGAGGGGCTGCTACTGTCCTCATTCTCTCTAAGGCACCTGAACAAAGTATGTTTGGGAAGTGCCAATTTAGAAATTCATGACAAATAAAAATGCAAGTTCAATGAATATATGGATTTTCTCAGCCTCCAACTTTTCTCAGTCCTCCAGCTTTTCTGTCTCATAACAGACCCTTTTCATCTAACTGTAGACAGTAGAAAATGAGGACAGCGCTTATTATGAACTGTGACTGTTATCAACTGGACACTAACAGATTTTCGGCATATATTTCAAGATTCTGGTCTTATTTCAAACAATGTATTTCCTCCTGTATAGAATTGGATGGATAGTAAAACACACTTTAGAAAAGCTGAGAAACTGATGCTTTATTTTTAGATAGAAACCCTACTGTTGTTAAAGGGATTCACTATAATAGGTCAACTAGTACTTAATATTTGTAGTCGTTGAGTCACTTAGTGAGGCAAATGGTAGTTAGAGCTTGGATGATCATTCTTCACCAGCAGCTGGTCTCCCTTACCAGCTATTTCTTATTAAATTGTAGTTCCCCATATTTCACCAAAATGAGTTGCAGTTTATATTCTACATTTACCTCATGTCCTGTAGTCAGCTCATTGTGACACTGCACAAAAGGAGAGTAAGGGAAGCAGCTGTGATATCTGCACTCTTCAGTACAGACAACATATTTGCAAGCAATTACTTTTCAGTATCTTTTCTGAGTTCATATCCTCTATGCTCATCAGAGATGACAAATTAATTAATATACTGGGTAGTATAATGTGATAAGAAACAGAGTACCTTCAAAACTAGGGCTCAGTTTTGGAGCTTTAAAAGTTATTTCTCCTTTTTTTTTTTTTTTTAAGAAGTCCATCCCAAATAAGCTACCTTTTCTTTTTGCTTCTTTTCGTTTCTAAAAGATGAAGAGGACAGATGAGCACCCCGGGACAGAACACACCATTTGCCTAATCCCTAAGGCATCACAAGAGCAAGCATAAATCTATCTATCCAAAATTTAGTATTACCTTTCACAACTAGTTCTGAATTTCGTAAACTCTTCCGGAAAATTTTAGAGTAGGTTTTCTCTTTCTTGCTACCTTCCTTGTCAACTTACCAGCTTGGTCTTGGCATGCTGGGAAAGAAAGGTGATATGGGAATGAAAGTCTCTGTGGGTACACAGAAGTATATGGGAAGTCATAGAATCACAGAATATGATGAGTTGGAAGGAAGCCACAAGGATCCTATACCATTCAGTTCACAGTTTACGTCTCTGTGAGATACTGGTATAATACTCTTAACCTGAAGAAAGAAAAGAGTCCATTTGCCAAGGCAAAGTTTAAGGTAAAATAGAAGGTCTGAGATCTAGACATGAAACATAAATATGGGAATGTCCTGATCAGCACTTTCCTAGGGTAGATGTCGAGTTCATATTTGGGTGATAGAACATTACATTGTATCTTGTTACTGTAATTTAGGCAACTTCAAAAATCTTGGTTTGTGACTGATTGACTTATAATCTTTACCATACCTGGGATGTTTGCCTTATTCAGCTTGCCTTTTTGATGATTACTTAAAAGTTACAATTTGTTACAGATTTCTATGTAATCTAATTATAAACCCTACAACCCAAGAAAACTCATCGTTCAATATCTTATTTCACATTCTAAAAGATAAAATAACACAGAGATGTTTATGCATATATGTAATTTTTCTACAGTCTCAGCATCCAAGATTTGACAACTACAACAGAAAATTATGCCAGTATTCTAGGGTTTGGTCTTTGCTTTAAGGTCTTTATCATTTCCTCAGTGTCTTGTGCTAGATCAGTCATGAAGGCAATTGGGGATGAAACCTATAAGAAAGGCACAATAGGAATTCACCATCTTTGAACTTGTTTCTGTTACAATTAATGCCAAGGCTCTCTCTGACTTGGATGCTGTTTCTCAGTTAAGTTTTTAGCACATTTTCATTTGATCTTTTTATTGATGATTCTATTGTTTGCTTACCTAGAAAAATAGTTGCAGCAATCTGAGCCATGATCCCCCTCCTCGCTAGTCAGTAGTAATAAGTAAACGATTTTATTTTATTTTATTTATTTTATTTTATTTTATTTTATTTCATTTCATTTCATTTTATTTCCTGGTTCCCCCTTAGTAGGATTGTTGAAAAAATGGGATATTTAATCACTAAAAGAAATACAAAAAATTTCTAAAAAGAAAACAAGCTACACAATTCTGTGAATGCTGACTGGGATGTAATGAAAACATCCTTTCTTTTATGTGTAACATTAGTAGGAGATATCAGAGTACCTAGGTCCTTTTCTCAGGGGAAGAATCGAGTCATAAACCTGAGGAGGTGTGATTTCATTTCCTTCCGGCATCTGAAGAAGAGTGTGGGGTCAAGAGTCTTTATTTTATTTGCTTAGTGAGTGATATAGAAAATGTGCTTTCTGAAGAAAATGACCAGATCAGAAAAACACAGACCCATATAAACTGAATTAACTCCATTTTCAAAATGAAACTTCATTTAGCGTTTTCCTCCTACTTGGATAAAAATCTGAGTAAACCTTGCCAAAGATTTTAAATGCAAGAAGCAATTAGGCATCTATTACTTATTTACTTTATTATATATTCTGCAGAATAAAGAAGATATCTGCTTTACTTACTATAAATATGCGGACTTCATATTGTTGCACTATTATCCAATATGAATGCAAAGAGCAAAATTAGATGAAGTTGTCAATGAAAGGAAACAAAACCACTGCAAACACCAGGTCCTTCAAAGAACAAAGATGAGCTGCTATTTATCCTCGAGTAGCACTGGAGAACTGTAGGGATCAGAAGCAGAACAGCCTGTGTCTAAACAAGCTGGTGGTCTGCAGCCTCATCATCCCTGAAATTAGAATCAAAACCAATTTTAAAACCTTACAGATGATGAGGTAAGTGTGAGTGAGCAGGTTTTAAACTTGCTGACAGACACTGTGAGCAAGGGAAAGGCTGCAGCAGTTTACAACCAGATTCACAAAGGCAGAGAAGCAAGTAACTAGGTGGACAAAGCTTAGAGATGCAGGCCAGGAAGTATTGGATTTCAGGTTGAGTACGAAGCCCATTCATGTTTTAATAATTTTACTTTATGCACTCCAGACATAGATAGGCATAATAAACGACACTTTTGCTTTTCAGAAACTGATTTTGAGAATCTGAAATCAAATGCTAATTGGTTTATTGGATGTATTTGTCATTGCCACATGTTTTTGTTGCATTATGGTGCAGGAAACAGAACTGACTGCATGGAACTCCTTTCTGCTGTGATCAGGCAGTGTTACCTACAACAAGGATGTCGAGGTTACACCTATCTTGCTGTGCTCTTGAGATAAACAAAAGGCATAAACCCCCCATATATCTGTGACTGTGACACTTCCCCGTATAACCCTTCAGTGAAGGAGTGGCAGAATTCCAGTCCTGGATTTTCTCAGGTAGCAATACCCTCTTTTGGTACCAATTATAGATGTTCAGCACTTCATCAGGCCTTTGACAAAAGTAAATTCTGCAGTTCAACAAAAGCCCGGGGGAACCTTGGTTCCTGAAGTGTGCTGTTTTAAACTTGACAGTGTGTTGATAATAATGTGCTATTATCATGAATATGTTCTAGACTCAGTCCTGTCATATCAAAGATGAACTCTCAGTGTGTTTAATAGGCCTTAAATTGTTAAATACTTCTTCTGTTTCTTAATCTTTCACTTGTAAACCAAAACTTTATGCTAACTGTGTTCAAAATCAGAAATACTGAGCTAGCTCACAAATTGCACTCAATATTATAACATTACAGTACATGTATACTATGTTACTTTCATCTAACAAAATGTGTCGTAGAACACTGCACATGTCATTCCTTTAACTGTTTGTACGCAGTGTCCTCTGAAGGAATTTGATATATTTGTTTCACTTAGCTCAGTCATGATTCAATTTCTCAAGTTATGAACAGCAGGAGCAGATCTATATTTCTTTTCTTTATTTCATTACAAGCTGATAATTTTATTGTATTTCATTTTGAGATTCATCTCATGAACACACTATGTGTTTTGCATTTAGCTAGATCTTTCTTATTTTTAGATCTTGTGTGATTCACAGTAAGTAAAAAAAAAAAAAAAAGAGCCAGCCACCCAGAAGCTTTTGTTCTTGCAACCATTTAAAAATGATTTATGATCCTCTCCACTCAAACTTTTTCTTCAAAACTGATAATATTTTCTGCATGAAAAGTTGCTGAGTTGAGAACAATAATATATGCTAAAACCATACATGCATTTTTCTTTGTAATTGGTTTTATCATATCTGTACATTTTCCTACCACCTTCTTTGAAGATTGGATTGTATCATGAGAAGCTCTGCACAAGAGAACAAACAAAGGGCTCGCTCATTCCCTCTGTGACTGCACGTACTGGAAAAGAGATCTCAGCTCTGGTAATCATGTGAAAAGCTCTCCATCTACCCTTTATTGGACAAAGGTAAAAGTCTTGGATTTTGCTCTCTAAGGATCTGGGAGGAAAAGGGGTGAGAAGTGGGGTTTTTTTGTTATCTATAACCTGCCAAGGCAGTCACTTCTAACTCATGAAGACTTCTTGGTCTTGTTTACAACAAAGCACTTTAAAACACAGGTCTGGTGAGTGTTCTTTGGTAATTCCTCAACTGAAGCACAATCGCTGAGTATCCTATCTGTAACATGCTAATGACAGCCTGGGTCCTGGTTTGGGGATATCCCAAGACCCACATCTGCAGCAGCCAGAGCAGCCAAATACATGATCCATGACAAAATTTACTTCCACAAAGACTACCACCAGACTACCTCTGAACTTTGTCTCATTTTGATGCTCATTTCAATAACCAAAGATCAAAATCTTTCACTGTTACAATGGAGGAAAGATAAGATACAAGTTTAGATGTTGAGATTTTTTTTCTCCTTTTTCTCCAACTTGTAAAGTATTCAAACATTGTTTGGGACTGGAACAGAAAGTGAACTAGAAATGGAACCACAAAATTCTCCTAGATTCTCATTCTCATGTAGAAAAGTTACATTGCAGACAAACACCAGAGGAAAGTAATACTGATATGAAATGTTTGAAATACTAAAATACAAAGTACTGTAAACATTTTTTATGTCCAGCTGTTCTTTTTGTAACACAACTTGACATTACAATTTATTCATAAATGAAAAGTGTTTTAGCATGTAATATTCTTCAAACGCCTGGCAATGATAACATTTCTTTTAAGTTAATATATCAATGCAATCACTAGGAAAAGTATGCCTTGGATTTAAAGGGTTCTTAAGAGTAGCTAAGATTATTATTCAGAATCTATATATTCATGCACACTTATACTGAGGTCAAGGTGATTTAACAATGAAAAAAGTAAATAAATATGCAGAAATACATTTTCTGAAATGCATTATCTTTACTTATAAATTTGTTTGATTTTTCAGCTGTTCCTTGCTACCCTCCAAATTGTTAACCACAACTTTTAAGCAGTCAGCACACAGTACTGTATATATCTCTATGGGGTCACATGCACACAGAGGCCCATGAGGTTGGAACACTCTGTTTTAACACCAGCGAGCTCATGTGGTTTTTCTTGGGTCTAGCATTTGGGAGGCTGCACTGCCAAACTTGAAAAGTTTACACAGCGCTTTCAGACCAAGAATATGGCCTTCAGAGCTTTTCCAGCTGTTTCTTACCATGAAGGCAGACTGACAGCGTTTAAATTTTTTTATACACAACCACACAGACAAATACTGAAGAAAAAAATTAAGAAGCAAGCCATATGGACAAACAGAGGTTGGATGTGTAAATGCTTTCTCTGACTCTGTTTTGTTTAGCAATATACAGGCACAACCTGTACCTTGCAGAGGACCTGATAGATGGCTTCAAAGAATCACTGTATTTTGGCTTAGAAAACTCTTTCAGTTCATTTGTGGAAAGAACCAATAAGTACATTCTCCAGAGTTTATGATTCTGATATTTTTTTACTTTTTTTTTCCTCAAAAACATAATCTTTCATATATGTAAAAGGACTAAAATGAGATTTTGGTTGCAGAGATACTGACAATCATAGGAGTTTGGTTGTCCGATGTTGTAAATAGATTATTTTATTGTAGAAAATATAAATTTTGATGGAAAAAAGAGAATACAGTGAACTACGTAATGCAAGTTGTCACCTCCTTTTCAGGCCTTTGTCTCTATCAACTGTTACCAGTGACATCACTCAGTAATAATATCTGCAAGTATTTGAAGATGTACATAATGTAAGCAGTTGCTGCCAAAAAAGAAAGATCGTTTTCTTTGTCTTTCACTGGCTGTTTCCGGTGTCTGTTGAACTCAGGCTGTGTATCTCGGTTTCTTATATCTAACATGCTGTATATGTTTGCTGTTAAGCTCATGATAATTTTCTCCTCCTACACCGAGAAGCAGATGTTTTTAAAAGTATTTGAACAGCAAGCTGAATGTAGCCACATTGCTACATGGGATTCAACTGTGTAAGGTTACATAGTTATTGATATGCTGGAAACTGAGAGTATAGATTGTGTTTCATATAAAATGTGATTGACTTGATCTCTACTAAAGCAAGCACAAATAATATACTCTGATCTGCAACTCTGGTAGTTTTAATGTTTCTGTAAAATTCTTGTTTCTGCAGTATCTGGACATCTCTTCGAGTTTCCTATTAGATGTCAAGAGAATTTAAAATGAAAGAAAACCTTCAGTGTAAGAAATCTCTAGGACAGATCTGTGTTATAGACTTTTATACATGAATTGTACTTTATTTGACTTCTTAATGTTAGTGGAAGTCCTCAGCAGAAAGAATTTAAAAATAAAGACCATGTAAAGGGGAAAATACTTGACCTAAATGAACATATATTATAACTGAGAAAGAGAGGAAGCTCTCCTAGGGAACGAAAATCAGTAGGTCTCAGATCCTCAATGCAATCTCCTATTGAAGGAGCTCTGTTCAGATCTCTTCCAGAGTCCCTGTGGTACTAGGATTTGTTTCTATACAAGCAGTATCAGTGTGCTTTGCTAGACATGCAGTGTTGGGAGAGGAATCTGTCATTTTGTGAGAACATGAACAGTGAAGAGGAGGGATGGTGTGTTCTCTGAGAATAACCAGAGGAAAATCTTGATCTGATGTAACCTTGGTAGAATGTAATGAATGTTTAGTTTTTTGGAGTAGACTGCTTACTTAATTGGGTCTTTTTTTGCCTTAAAAAGTAAAAATGCTTAGCTTGAGGATTTTTTTACCCTACCTTTTTTTTTTTTCTCCTTCTTCCTTGTGGCAACACACAGTTACCAGTGTTTTACATTAGTCTTTACTCTGGATTAGGCCTTATAGGCAGTGTTAAAGCATAAATACAGAAATCATACCTTCTCAAATACTACTTAAAATACAAAAATACAGTGTATGAAGATGGATAATCATATCTTGAGGGGGTTTATTACTTTCTACTTTGTTTGATATTTCCAATTGATACAAAAGGTACAAAGTTTACACATCTGAAATGTGGCAGAGACGTGTGAATTCTGACCATGAAGTGTCAGTATCAACTTTTAATAAGTCTTAGCCTGGCCCACATTGCATCTTCAAGTATATTGTCCTAGGCCAGTAATTACAGTCTTTTATACAAGACCTATTTTAGGGTGCTGTTTTTATATAATGTATATTTTTATCTTGACTTTGAAAGATCAAATCCTGTTTGTCATGTAAATTCTGCCTTGTGAATGTTTCAGTGACTTAAAGGAACATCACAACTCCGAAGAAACTGAAGCAGCAATATTTTTCTTGTGATTCCTATGTATATGCAGTTTTCTTCCAAATTCTTCTGACTGAAAAAGGTGGTGGGGGAAGGAAAAAGAACATGTTAGGGCAAACTGACAATAAAGCCCATTCACAAATAAAACAACTTAGATAGATTGCATTTAGTTCTATTTGGAGTCAAAAGAAATAGAAAAAATTCAAATATTTATGCTTTATAGACTGATTACTCAGTTCTAACACAGAAGTGAATTGAGGTACTTATCCTTTTTCTTGTTCTCAGTCTTCCACCTGGGTAAGCTTGAACACAAGCAGTTTGACCAATGGTGAGTTACTGGTAAGGTTGTCCCTGCCCTAAGGATCCTTTCGGCTTTTAGGCATGTTGCTTGAGTCCTGTTAGGATCATCCAAGTCCTTGAGCAGCAATTGGTATTTAAAAAAAAAAAGTGATATTTAAAATAGTTGCTTAAAACCCAAGCATACTGAATATCCAAAATCATGCTACAAAGAAATTTTACAAGACAGACTAATCCTCATCTTATGCCAGTTTTTACAGGCTGCAAATCTAAGTAAGGGTATTTTTTTATACTGGTAGATACACTGTGTGTAATAGATATTTTTCATATATTCCAGTAACCCATTCAGTTTTCCTTCCACTCTGCATGCAGAATCTGCTTGGAATGTGACAACTGTAGTAGCCCTGGTCTTCCTAAGTTCAGCAGCTGTCTTGAGACGTACACACACTGCTTATTTTTAAACATGCAAAACAACTGGGAGGAGAGCAAAGGAAGATGAAGAATTCAAATTGATTACCAGAGTACGTTATAAATAATATGTAAAACAATGGTATGTAAATGTACCATGGTATCATACAGTTATAATACATTGCAACAAACACTTTTTATTTAACTACAGACCATTGAAAATGAGTGTCCAAAGCTAGGCAGAATTTTTGACAAAGCTAAATAATGCTTCAATGTTTCATAGAGGAGGCTGCATCCTCACTTACTTCCTATTCTGAAGGCAAACTCAAGGCTAGTAAAGGACATTAGAGTAAAAGAAACTCTTCCACTTGTGAACAAAGAAATTAGTTGAGTCTGGTCAAAAATCATACAATTTCCTCTACATTTCCAGGATTTACTATCTCTCACATTTAGGAAGACTGTTCACTTCCACAAGTAAATTACTTCCTGTGACAGAAGCCTATGGGATTCTATGTATTTTCAGTTTGATGGTAATGTCTTTGTAGCAATTATCCAGCTGCCACTCTACTGTTTAAAGTGATCTGCTGAAATGATAAAAAATTTTAAGATATTGATGATTTAGCTATTAGATTTAAATGACAGAGGCTGAGCTATGCACACTACCCAAATTATATGGCCAGGTTTCTCAGAAAACATATGCTGTATAAAAAGATTTCTCTGATATGATCTATGTAAAGTAAAAAATTTTGAAAGACAGATATAATAATGTAAGAATGAAAATAAAATAATTTTTACCTCATCAAATATAACTCAACAAGCATGTGGTTCTTATTCCACACAAGCTTATTATTTTTCTTCCAGTTTAGGAAAAGTGATTTGAAATATGGGTGATACTATTCATACAGTCTTGGGTCCATCTATGAATTCATTTTTTGAGTTCCTATTTATGTTATTCTTCATTGCAAAACAGTCACAGCGGATTAAGCTTTTCAGAAGATGAAATCCATATGTTGGTAAATTAGGCTGTTACATTTCCTACTTCTTTGGAGTTAATTACTGGTCAATTCAGATAGCAGAATTAAAACTAATATTGAAGTTGACAAACTGGTGCCCCAAGCTACGCTGAATCAGTAAATTTTAAATATAAGTTGCATTTTATATAACTGTGTCGAAGTAGACGTTATGCCAAGAAATTTTGTTATTGTTGTTCTTCTTCTTCTTATTATTATTATTATCACTGAATAATTTATTTTGATGGCTAATCATCCTTTTTTTTCCTCTCTCTATTTTCTTTCCTTTTTTTTTTTTTTTGTAGGACATGAAGACTCATGAATACTCAAACAGAAAACCTCTCTGTGTTGAAAGAGAGGGATCCTTTCCACCAGCAGATTTAAGTATGGACTTAAACACAGCAGTCAGATCCCTGCTCTACCACACTTGAACCTGATCAGAATATGAATCACCATTTAAAATACGCTAGCATGATATTACTGTAGCTTTTTAAGAGAAGATTTTCTTCCTGTGGTCCATTTTATCTTTGACAGTTATAAATTTTTTCAAGATGGAATTGACTGTCCTCATCTCCTGAGGTAGACCAGCTGCCATGCTGCAGTGCAGCATTGACCTTTGTGTTCTGTATGACTCCAACAGAATCATTTGAGTCATTTGACATTAAAATAATGTTCAGTGACTCTGTCATTTTCAAGTAATTTCCTGAATAATTTCAAATCTATTAATATGGAGGAAACTGCTGCTTGACAAAGGTTGGACTCTGTGGATCCAGGAGCACCAGCTAATTTTTAACTTCCCTTATTATCTGCAATGAAACTTGCTATGACAGACTCATTTTCAATACCAGATAGTGAGGAAGATGGAGGCAATGCACATAGCTGACATCCTTGTCTGAAAAATTGCAGTGATCTTATCTTTTCCTTTTAGTCTGATGTTTTACATGGGAAAAGAAAGCTAAGCTAAAAATATAATGCTGCTGCATCAGACTAGGAGACTTCGCTCCTAAACCTCATGGAAATTGGGGAAAAGAAATTTGAGTTTTAATAGGAATTTCGTCTTTACATTTGCAGTTTATTAATTGATCCTGTTGATTACAGTTATAAAAAGCCCAGTAACATTTTCTTTGTTTGTCAGGCTTACTGACTGGAATGAAAACAGAAGAACTAACTAATCTATAATAGGCACAACCTATATCTTCTTATGGTTCTTTTGATGTTACCTCCATTTTTATTTTCATGATATTACCTAATCACAATATTATATAACAAAAATTAGCCAGCATATAGCCTGACACTTTAAGGTGCTGAGCTCCCTTAAAAATTATTCCCAATGCATTACTTATTGCATTTTAGATAGCCAAGAATTCCATCTGTAAAGTGTATACCTGGTTATTTTTTTCATGGCATTTTAGAGTATATGCACTAAAAGATGTCTGTGCCAAGCTACTTAAAGCTTGGTGAAAAGATCATCACTTTTCTGAAATGACTGACTATATATTGTGAGCCAGTAAGAACAGGATCATTAAAGAGTTTATTTTGAGCAGCCAGAACAAAGAATGATATTACTGGATTGAAAGATATGACATATTGTTTTACCTCAATGAATATTGAAGATTGTCTCTTCAAGAAAAATAGGAGACTGCACATCTTCCCATGTCAAAAATAGATAAGCCCAAGGGGAAAAAAGGAAAGGGAACCACGAGATAAAAATTGAACTATTGAAATGTGGTGAGTGAAATGTGATTATTGTAGTCGTTATACTGTTGTCAATTAGATTAACAAGTAGCTCTGGAAATGGGTGATGAAGTAATGGAAAACTTATTTTAACTGCAACCAATTGACTTACAGCAAATTATCTAATGAGTGACTTGTTTTTAACTCAAAGGTGGTTTTCTCAAACTTTGATCTTCTGGATAAATACCTAAAGTAAGATGGATCATTATCTTCTTACAAATAATATCTCTGTAAGGGAGAAAACAAACAGCTCTTATTGATTCTTTTTTCAAATACTTCTAATGAAGTAGCAAATGTGCATATCTCTCCTTTGAAATAGGTAGACTCTGAATGCTTTTTTCTAGCAATTCTCATCACTCACAGAAGAACTCATAGAAAGGGACCAGGCTTCTGGACAGGAGACCAACTATTGTGCTTGGTGTAGGGAAAGGGAAAACAATAGAACAGAACAACTTAAGCGCCTCGAGAAAAGTCTGGTCAACCTCCCCAGCTCAATGAACACAAACCTGGAACCACATAAAAAGAATGTGACCATGTGCAAGGATGTGGCAAATTGCTTTGTGGTCTTCAAAGCATGTCACATCTCTTTCTTTACTCTCTGTACCTGCTGGGTGCAGTTTGTTTCTGGTAGGAGCTAGGCATCATGTTTCCAAAATCTGGTACTTCTTCAGAATATGTAGTCAATGTTAGGTATGCAAGAAGTGGGAAAATGTGGCACAGATATAGAAAAGCTACTAACGCATAATTTAATTCCTCATCTCTAGTCAGAGTTGAGAGAATCAAACTAGAGGCTTTACTTTATGGCATGACTTCATACATGATACTGCTCTTTGCTATATTTTTAATCTAGTCAAAACATGACAGATATGAAGGTCCATTAGCTCAGTTCTTTATTTAAAATTAATTGATGTAAAAAAGTCTGAAATTTAAATGCATATATCCATAGAAGATTTACATATACACACCTAAGCTATTTTTCAAGTAATATAATTTGAACTGATACATCTTTTCATAAAGGAAACTATACTTTGTAATTTATGGCATTGAATGACCAAATTTCTGTGTGCTTGTCTCACACAGAATAGGAAAGGAAAGCAGAAATTATAGCCATGAGTCAAAGCTGTGCTAGCAGGTTTCAAACTGGAACACCTGCATATGTTCATTAAAAATATGGCTCTAATAATTGCAAGATCATTCTGTCCAGTATTTATTACAGCGACGATGTACTAATGACACAGTACAATTTCATAAAACTCGGACTCTTTAATCCGTTTTTGTTGTTTCTTTGGATGGTGGTCATACTTCAGATGCATTGCACTGCTGACAAATGAGTGGAGAATGTAGAATGTATTTTCTGCTACTAGCTTCACAGCAGGGTCGTCTAATTCTTACTGTAGCTAAAAAAACTTTGCATGAATGTGTAGCCATTCTGGAGACAGGAAACCTGAAACACTTTCCTATACTTTGAATGAGATTAATTCAGTCAGGTGATAAAGAATTTTCATTTAATTAATCATTTCATGTAATTAATCTCTTCTTTGAGGATTCCACATATTATGCAAAAATGCAATATCATAAAATGATATTTTACGACGTGAAGATAGAAAAACAGAAGAATTTGGTTAGAATACAAACCCATTTCAGCTGTGAATTCTTACCTTTATTTTTGAAGAATCACAAGCTGAAGTTTGTTTTTAATTCATTTAATGAATTTTCCTACAGTTCATTTCCATTCCTTATTTCTTGTGGAAGAAATATAAAATTCTAGAAGATCCTTCACTACTCAGAAAGTTGACTGCTGTAGAATAAAGATATTTTGGGGGCTTACCTTAGCAAAAAAATTTTGGACAGCAGGAGCAGACTAGTTACAGTTTATATATACAATATGGAGGGTTTGAGAAGGAATGTTCTTTTACGCTAGACTTTTCTACTTTCCTTAGACCAAATATTTATCACACACAATATGTGCTTCCATTAGCCTTGCTGACTAGCTTATCAAATTATCTGTGTTGTCTGGGTCTGAGGAGTGTCTTTTTACCCTATATACTTCTGAACAACACCTAGCATAATGACGATCACCACTTAGCAGAACAGTCTTATAAAATGTAAAGACTAACAATATATCATTCTGTAAAGAACAGCAATATTATGATCATCTGTAACAAAAAGATGGGAATTTTGATTAGACACAATGAATATCTGCAGTCATGACATGATTGTATTTACAAATAAAAGAAGTAGTAGTAATAGTGTTTGCTTTGAAAAGGCTGATGAAGGACAGTTTTCTTTTTTCATTTTTGATTATTATGGAAAGAAAAACTTGCAATTACTTCTGTCAAGTGAAAAAACCCTTCAAAAAGTCTCCTTCTCAAAAAGAGAACAGTAGCCGCTCTTCAGGAACAAAATGACAGGAAAACAATGCCCTTTATCCTACATAAAATTACTTGTATGAAAATTACTTTTTAGTGCTGAATTCAGATGAGTTAATACTGGACATATACATTTCTTAAAAGAATATTAACATATTAATGAGAGGGCAATAAAACATATATCCTAACATCTGATACCATCCAATTCCAACTGAAAGGATTAGAAAGACTATCACCTACTTAAAAAGGATTCATTCAAGCCATTAGGGAGGCAGGCTTTTGAAGTTCAAGCGGTTTGTTATTAGAATGAAATTTTCAAACAATTACAATTTTTTTTTTAAAAAAAGGCAGCAGTTAAGTAAACAGGAGAAAACCTGAAGCAAAACTGGTAGTCTGAGGGCAATTTTTTAGTCAAATTTTATTGCAGCAGATAACACAATTGATGATACACAGCTCATGGTATAATTATCTCGTATTACTGATATGATTGAAACAGAACAGTAACTATATACTTCTGTCACTTCTCTGTCCAAACACTGTTTCTAAAATACTGTGGACTTCTAACATAAAACAGGACAAACTACTTTACTTTAGCCAGCCAGGCTGTAGGAACTCTGGAGCTGTCCAAACAGAGCAGTTTATCTATCCAGCCACTGATGATGATATATAATATATACAATTAGGGGAAGACAGGCTACTTCCACTGCTAGGTGGTGCTTCTGGTCTGAATTGAAAAAATAGTTCTGGATTGCATGAATTCCTTTTCAGAGGAGGAAAAAGGGGTTTATTTGATCTATTTCCTGAAACTGGTCATCAGCTTAAAGCAGCACCAGAAACTGTCTTGAAGTGTCCAGAGCATTAATGTCAGGATCTCTTAAAATATTTCTCTTAATACAAAGTCACCCTCTTAAGACAGAATTTCAGTTCTACAAGATTATCATCCAGCAGCTAGATCATGAAAAAAACCAGTTTGTGCAAAAACTGTTTGCAAAGTCAGTGGCGAAATGATTGGCTTCTTAAATTATTAAGTATAATAATGATCTATACAATAACAGTCATTGAAATGGGGTGTCAATAAAAGTATAATCAATCATAAAAATATTCATTGATTAAACTTTTTCAGAGAGTGAGAGGCTTTCAGCAACCTGCAAGAGTATTTTCCCAAACAAATTACAGTTCCTCTTTCTGCAAGGAGTGTGGAAGAGGAAAACTGCATCACACAGAGAGAGGAAAAGTACTCAGTTGTCCTGGATTTAAACAGAGTTAAATTTTTCAAAATGCAGAAAATTGAGTTCTTGTTGATGGTCTTAATAGGAACTTGTCTAATAGCACCTCTTTGTAGGAACTCTGAATATGTATAGTGTGGAATCAAATAAATTGGATAATTACTTTCTCTTAATGGTCTTGTAGTGACCGAAAATTCAGATGCTTTCAGGTATTCCACCTTTGGTTTTTGGTATAAAAACAATATCACAGAATATCCTGATTTGGAAGGGACCTGCTTGGATCATCAAAGTCCAACTCCTGGCCCTGCACAGGACCATCCCCAGCAGTCACACCATGTGCCCAAGAGTATCATCCAAATGCTTCTTGAACTCTGTCAGGCTTGTTGCTGTGGCCACTCTCCTGGGGAGCCTGTTTCAGTGCCCAGCCACCCTCTGGGTAAAGAACCTTTTTTCTAATATCCAACTTAAACCTCCCCTGACACAACTTCAGGCCATTCCCTTGGGTTCCGTCACAGGTCATCACAGTAGGCAAACTCCACATTGCTTCAGACTGTTCCAAGAATGAAAACACAACATAACTTGGCATACTTACCAAATTTAACTTGACCTATAGCAATTTTCCATAATCTAGGTAATATATGGGAAGGAAGGTGGCAAGGAGTGGGGAGAGTGCCACTACATTTCTTCAGAGGAGGGGTTAGGAATAAAACTGTATGCTACCATTTGTTCAGTTCTTTTGTTCTCCCTTTCAAAATTCCATTTATGTGCTCAGCACTGTAAACTGATTATTCCCCAAATCAGGCTAATTGGCCAATTAGCTCAAAGTAAAGGTAAATTAGACATTGTAGATATTGCATAATTAGATTTACTGATAATTAATGAACTACTGCAGATACAGCACATCCACAAAGAAATATTAGGAAGAAGAATAAAAAAGACCGATCTCAAAGTATAAATTGTTAAACATTTTTATATTAAAAAGGATTTATTTTATTCCTCTGATTGCTATCAACATTGCTATATTATTATCAATAGCAATCACTACATAAGTAAATAAAAAAATTATTCTTGGAAGGGATCCACAAGGATCATTGAGTCCAACCCTTAGCTCTGCACAGGACCATCCCCAGCAGTCACATCATGTGCCCAAGAGAATCATCCAAATACTTCTTGAATTCTGTCAGGCTTAGTGCTGTGAACACTTCCCTGGAGAGCCTTTTCCAGTACCCAGCCAACCTCTAGGTGAAGAATCTTATTCTAATATCCAACCTAAACCTCCCCTGACACAACTTCAGGCCATTCCCTCAGGTCCTGTCACTGGTCACCACACAGAAGAGATCAGTGGCTGCCCCTCCTCTTCCCCTCACAAGGAAGTTGTAGACTGCGATGAGGTCTGCCCTCAGTCTCCTCCAGGCTGAACAAATCAAGTGACCTCAGCCACTCCTCACATGGCTTCCACTCAAAGTCTTTCACCATCTTCATTGCCCTCCTTTAGACTCTCTCTAATGGCTTAATATCTTTATTACATTGTGGTGACCGAAACCACACACAGAACTCAAGATGAGGCCGCACGAGTGCAGAGCAAAGCAGAACAATCCTCTCCCTCAACTGGCTGGTGATGCTTTGCCTGATGCCCCCCAGGACACAGTTGGCCCTCCTGACCGCCAGGGCACTGCTGGCTCACATTCAACTTGCCATTGACCAGGACCCCCAGGTCCTTTTCCTGGAACACTTCTTTTCAGTATCTCTTTCCCCAGTCTGTACGTCCATCCAGGATTGCCCTATCCCAGGTGAAGAATCCAGTATTTTCCCTTTATAAAGTTCATCTAGTTAGTGTTTGCTCATTTCTCTAATTTTTCGAGGTCTCTGCAGGGCCTCTCTGCCTTTGAGGGAGTCAAAAGCTCATCTGAGTTTTGTATCATCCGCAAACTTGCTCAGTATCCCTTCCAGTCCTGCATCCAGGTAATTTATGAAGATGTTGAAGAGCGCAGGGCCTAAGATGGAGCCCTGTGGAACCCCACTAGTGACAGGTCACCAGTCTGATGTTACCCCATTCACTATTACCCTCTGTGCTTGACCCATGAGCCAATTGCTCACCCACCACATGATGTGTTTATCCAGCTGTGTGCTGGACATCTTGTCCAGAAGAATCCTGTGAGAGAGAGTATAGAAAGCTTTACTAAAATCCAAAAAGATTGCATCAGCTGGCTTCCCTTGATCAACTAGGTGGGTTACTGTGTCATAGGGGGAAATCAGTTTTGGTAAGCAGGACTTTCCTCTCATGAAGTTGTGCTAGCTGTGACCAACGACTTCATTGTATTTCAGGTGTTTTTCAGTAACTCCCAGAATAATCTTCTCCATAATTTTACCAGGCATTGAAGTGAGACTGACAGGCCAGTAGTTTCTGGGGTTGTCTGTCTTGCCCTTCTTGAAAATTGAGACAACATTTGCCAGCTTCCAGTCAACTGAGACCTCCCCAGATTCCCAAGACCTCTCAAAAATCATCAAGACGTTTTACTTTTAGCAAAAAAGGCACAAAATATCCTGAATGTTTTCTAGATATAGAACTTGGATGACATCTTAGATGGGATTCAATTAACATAGGGATCTTCTTGTGATTTGAGATGCACTGGTGTCATTTGAATTGGTTCATCAGTGGTGGATAGAAGCTACATAAGACAACTCATAGTGCCTAAAATGGTACCCAATCCTTTCTTTAGGCGACTGAATCCAACCTCTCTTGTCATGTCAGTCATATGACCCTCTCATATTATACTCTTGTATGAGCTGGAATCCAGTTTGAAGTTAAGGTGTGACAAAAATTTGACAGGAGTGTAAGTGAGTGTTAGATGTCCTTGCTCCCTTTCCAGTCAGTGGACTTGGCTTAGCTGCCAATCCCCCAGACCCTTGTGGCATGACGGGCACTCTGAGGTATAAGTCCTGGCCCCAGTCTGCTGCTCTGAAAGGTGTATATCTCACCTAGGTCCTGCTGCATTTATTTGTCAGTCCTGTGCAGATGCATAGGGTGCCACAGACATTTCAAATGATAGCAAGCAAGTCTATACATGGACAGAAGAGTTGGTCTCCAGCTGGCCTTTTGACACTCAAATGAAGTCAGATAAATTAGTTTTTTTGAACTGAATCCCACTGTTAGAACCTGTATGAAATAACCATGTTCCTCCTAAAGTCAGCTGGGAAAACGAGGCCATTCCAGAGAAGTGTTCATGTTGAAAATTTCACTTCAGAGCATCAACACTATTTCTCAATTTGAAGAGGATCCAGTTCTGAAGTAGCCTACAGCTCCCACTTTGGAGCTGACAGCCCAGCTGGGTGTCTTAGGTGGCATGTGACTCTAGACGTCTCTGCATGACCAGCTGAATTGTGAAGTATCCCATGCCTAAGGACAAGCAGGCAGCAGGAGACACACATGTAAGCAGTGATTTAGTCTGTGAGAAGGTTCAAAGCTCATGGGAATCTATAGGAAGCAAGTGTGGGCCCCACAGACAAGGTGCTTCCCCATCTGATCAGTGATCTCAGCAGTGAACAGTAGAAAGGAAGGGTGTGATGAAGTAAAATCTTTTGATATTTTGCATCCTCCTCCATGAGGCTGCCCTGAGCTGTTTCCTAGTCAGCAATAGTCAACTTTTGTCTAATCAACCTGTTCAGGACTTTGAGATGACATTTAATTCATTCTAAATTTTGAGCAGTCAGAATAATTCCAGTACTGGAAGGTAATTCCAGTAGGAAATAAAAGCTTAGGTTTTAATGCTAAGTTAAAATGTTGACTTTAGCAGGACAGCATTATCTATGGATTGCCATAGGTATTCAGTGTTTGACCCATTTTATAAAGCTACTTAGTGGCATAAAATATTTGAGTGGATTTGGCTTAATTTTAATCCCACAAAACCACTTTAAAATTTTAAAATTCTACTATATGCTATTCAAAATTAAGTCTTCAATTTCTGTGACAAGGCATAACTGTATGTTTTTCACTACAGGATCTTTTTTGTGGATAAATGCATCAAAGATTGTGAAGTTAGCCATATTAAATGTTTTATAATTATCATAATTATTGACTGAATGCAAATTCATTTCCTTTAGAAACTCAGATTGTCAGAGTACACTTTCAATCTTCTTATAGTTCTAATGAAAAAAAAAAAGAAAAAGACAAGAAAGGAACCCTAGTGTTCCACGAGTCTGATATTATTACTGCAACAAAACTGCTTTTTTTCTCATTTTAGTGTCATCCACCAGTTCAAGAGTTAATATATTTCCTGGTAATTTCAGAAATTCTCATTAACTGTCATGGTGCTATTTCAAAATATAAGTTAAAAGGTTTCCATAGCTGTCTCATGATTATATTCTGTTAACAAAAAGCACTTGTATTAGGTTTGTTGTGGAAGTCAGAAGTAAATTGTGAAACCAATATTATGTCAATGTAAAGGCCCCTTTCACCAAAGGCAAACTCCTGCCTATATTTAGTATTATCTGGAGATATCTTCAAATGTCATATATGACCTTCTGTTTTCACTTGACCACTTCAAGCTACATACAAGGTAAATATTTAGCTAAATGCTTTTCCACTTTCATGAGTCCAAACCATTTCCTGCCCAAAGCCCACCCTGAAGTCTCTGCAAATATTTCCCCATCTGGCTGTGCAAAGAGCTTTACCTGACTGCAGTTTAATAACTTTTTTCTCACCTCTTTCAAAACATAAAGGTCATTAATGTGCCCTTTCTTCTTTTCCCTCCTGAGATAAAAATTATTCTGAGGACAAATTTAAACCAAAACCCAAAAGAATAATATGACTTGGAGTTCTAATATTTAACTAAGGCTATTAAACTCATTTTGTTTCACCCATCCCAGAATTTTAGATATAGACTGGATTCTACCCAGCAGATGGTGAACTCTGATGTTGTTCTCTAAAACCAAGAGGAGTTTTAGGACCACAGGAAAATTCAATATGGAAGGGAACTCAGGAGGTCTAGAGTCCAACATTCTCCTCAGAGGAAGGTCAGCTATGACAGCATTTCCCCTAGTAAGGACCTTCTGCTCTGAACCTCAGCTGACCAGTTCAACAAGGGCTCGGCCCTCTGAAGTTCCAAGTTACACAAATTTCTTTTGAAATGAGTTGATGGTGAAGAACATCCAGCCCCTACAGTTTTCAATAGGGAATTAGAGGTACTCTGTGGCTTACAGGCTCAACCCAGATAAAAGAATAAAGTTTAGCATCTGTAGAGGAGATTTTTCTTACAAGGGAATTATTATTTTTTTTATACACTCACCAATTAAAAAGCTCTCCCCTGGGCTACCAGGAGCACTGAAAATATTGTGAGCCTGTGTCCTTTCAGCAAATGAAGAAATACATAGGGACTTGCTCCAGAAAGCCAAATCAATTTCAAACTTAGTGACTCATGAGCCCTTGTTGAATTTAGTGCAAGAACAAATGGTTGTTTCAAGGAAATAAATAGCATGATTGAAAGCACAAGCTTTAAATAATTAAAAAAAGAAGTGTGCTCTCAGTACAGTTATCACTCTTTTTCATTCTTTAAAATCACAATAGTTTAGAGGATGGTAATGTCAGGATCTGAATTCTGCTGTGTCTTCATGAGTCCTGCATGAGAATCTAAATAACTCTTCATCTAGTCATCAGCTAGAGCTACCCAATGCCTTCTTTTGATTTCAGTGGAACTAACGCTAGCAAAATATGGTTATACTGGCAAAGCTGTGTCCCTTTCAGAGCAGGTATCTCAACAGTGAGACACTGAACAGAATTGTCACCTTCATTTTATAATGTAAAAAGGACCTGGTTTTGTAGCCTTTAACAAATTTTATTAGAAAATAAAGCAGTTGTAATAAATTCTACTTCTAGAATAAATATATAAAATCCCATTGAAAATTCCCTTCCCTAGAATAAAAAAAAATGTTCCCTTATGCCTTCCAAAATTCAATAAAATATTCATTGATGTCGAAAGGGTGGAAGAGAAAATCTCATCACTTATGTTTACTCTTTTTCCTTAACTCTTACTTCTCATACTCTTTTCTCAAAGATAAAGGACGTTTATACTGATTTCTTTATTTAATTTCAGCTTTAAAAAATGAATTTACTTGCCATTTGTAAGAAATATATTATTTGAATTTCTATTGTTTTCATTCTGTCCAGGCATTTATGATGTCTTTATACAGATTGCAGACGAAAGACCCCAGGATAGCTTTGTAAAAAAGGCAGTGGAGACTTCGCAGAATATTTTGTCCGTAAGGATCATTGAGTCCAAGTCTTACTTGAATGGTCTATGACTAAGCTATGATTGTGGAAAGACATGACACAATGTAATCATGACAACACAATGTACTAGAATTGCATGGATCTCATCAAAAGCAAAACTAAACTAATTTTATCCACAGTGGACTAGGAAGAAAAGAATACATCTGCCTGAAACTTAGTGCCCTCTCATCTGAAGACAAGCACAGTGGCCCATCATCTCTAATCTGATATCTAATGTGCTCAGTAATTCCTCATAAATCAATTTTTTGGCCTCAGATTTACTCTCTTTTCCTTTGAAATGCAGTGCTTTCTGATGATTTCTATTATAACAAAGACCTGACAATTGGATTTATGCAGGTAGATTCTTTCCACCTAGATGTAGCCCAACTGGCCAAATTCATCAAACAAACTTGTAACCAAGAAGAGTATTAGTGTCTGGATTGGATTTGTATGGGGTTTAGTGAGATAGGACATATCATTTCTTCTGGAAAACATTTCTTTCCCTAACTGGAGTGACCTTAAATTTATGTACTTATTTTAAATTTAACATTCTTACACTGTTACTTTAATTTTAATTTCATGTTAGATTTTAGTATAATGAAATGGTAGAGAGAAATATATGCGTAAGAAGGCTTATATGGACTAATCTAGTACTTTTAACAACTATGCTCAGATATAATTCCCAAATAAAAAATTTCATTAACTTTTGCAGGTAGCAAACATATTCGCAAAGTAAATATGATCTATTTATGTTTCTGTGGAATATTTGCAATTCCTCCAGTTTTACTCTCTGTTCTTCACCACACAACCATACAAAAATCTGAATTTACACTCAGGAAAACTCTGGAATTTTTACATTGCTTTTCATTATAAATTTATCAAACAATTTATGAGAAAATGTGGAAGACAGTTATCTGGTTTGAATTTCTAGAAGAAATATTTTTGAGAGAGAGATTTGAATTTTAATCCAATTTTACAAGAACCAAGTGGAGAATCCTGTGACCAGGACTAGAAGGGCCCTGCTTCCAGCCAGGTAGAGGAGAGGAAGAAAAAGTTTTACTAAACTGTGTGGATCAGACAACCTGTCACATTGGATGCACATGAACCTAAGGCTCTAGTAGACAGCAGTGCACAGTGCTGCCCTAATACCATCAAATCATATAGGGGAAGAACCCATTTGTATCTCTGGAGTGACAAGGGGAACCCAATAGCTGACTGTACTGAAGGCTGAAATCAGTCTGGCTAGGAATAAGGGGCAAAAAAACCCCATTGACTGGCCAAGAGACTCTGTGCACCGTTCATAGAGTCATAGAATCATAGAATCATAGAATATGCTGAGTTGGAAGGGACCCACGAGGATCATTGAGTCCGACTTCTGACCCTGCACAGGACACCCCATGAATCATGCCATGTGTCTGAGAGCATTGTCCAAATGCTTCTTCTGTTAGGCTTGGTGCTGTGATCACTTCCTGGGGAGCATGTTCCACTGCCCAACCATCCTCTGGGTGAAAAACCTTTTCCTGATATCTAACCTAAACCTCCCCTGACTCAGCTTCATGCTGTTTTCTTGACTTCTATCACTGGTCACCTCAGAGAAGAGATCAATTTCTGTCCCTCTGCTTCCCCTTGTGAGGATGTTGAAGATGGCCATGAGGTCTCCCATCAGTCTCCTCTTCTCCAGGATGAACAGACCAAGTGACCTCAACCACTCCTCCACACCCTTCACCATTCTTATTGCCCTCCTTTGGGTGCTTTCTAAGAGCTTAATGTTTTTTTTTATATTTTGGTCCCCAAAACTGGACGCAATATTCAAGGTGAGGTTGCACCAGTGCAAAGCAGAGCTGGACAATCCCCTCCCTTAGCTGGTTGGTGATGCTTTACCAGATTCTCTCCAGGACACAGTTGGCCCTCCTGACTGCCAGGGCACTGCTGACTCGTATTCAACTTGCCATTGACCAGGACCCCCAGGTCCCTTTCTGTTCTCCAGCCTCTTTTTCCTTAGTCCATACACATAATCAGAATTTCCATGTGTCAGGCGCAGAATTTGACACTTGCCCTTGTTCATATGGTTGGTGATTGCTCATCTCTCTAATTTGTTGAGGTATCTCTGCAGGGCCTTGTTGCCATAGGCTATCTCAGGAAAGGGTATTTCAAGGACCCAAAAGAGTACCAGTGAGCTTTCAGTGTAGCTGCTTTGGAGATGGAGGAGATTAAGCAGCTGTCTACCTTGTCCAGTCTCCCAGATAAACCTTCTAATGTGGGATTGCTGAGGGTTGAAGAACAACAGGTAACAATCGCTGCCGCAATGGTGCACCAGCAGCAATATCGCACTAAATAAAACTCCCCAGTTCCTATCCCTCAGCTTATGTGTTGACTGGAGAGTGAAGGAGAGCTCAGCAGGACTCACTCACCCCTGATATTCCCATATGGCCAGTGAAAAATTCTAATGGAGAATGGAGACTAGCAGTAGATTATTGTGGCACTGCTGAGTGCTGCTGTGCTGTACATGCTACAACTTCCATATGAACTGGAGTCAAAGGCAGTGGTGCCACAATTGATACTGCTAATGCATTTTTCTCAATCCCATTGGCGATATAGTGTTGAACGCAGTTTGCTTTTACTTGGATGGTACAAAGTACACCTGGAGATGACTGCCCCAGGGATAGAGACACAGTCCTAGTGTCTGCCGTGGACTGATCTAGACTGCACTGGATCAGAGTGAAGCTCCAGAACACTTGTAATACATTGATGATATCATTGCGTGGGGGAATTCAGAAGATGTCGTTTTTGAAAGGAGGAAGCAAATCGTCCAAATTCATATGAAACCTCTTTTGTACATAAAAAGAAAAAAAGACCAATGGAAAATCTAGTTTTCAGAAATAAAGTGGCAAGATGGACATCATCAAATCCCAATGATCAACAAAACAAAGCTGTGTCTTCACCAACTAGTGAAAAGGAAACACAGGGTTTCTTAAGCAGTGCGGGTTTTTGGAGACTGCAAGTTCCAAATAACAGTCTGATTGCCAACCCTCTGTATCAAGTGACCCGGAAGAAGAATGATTTCAAATGGGGCCCTGAGCAATGACAAGCCTTTGAACAAATCAGACAGAAGATAGTTCAGTGCAGGTGATGCATGCTGAAGAGGCCCCAGTGTATAATAAATTAGTAGAAAGTGAGAAGCAATATGCCTTGTTTACTAATGGATCAAGGAAGAGGTGCAACATACAGATACACTCATGGTTGAGGGGTGGACTTGATGTAAATGTGAAACTTGCACTGCAATTAAGCAAGTCAAGCAGTTAAAGCTTATATGATGTGGAGGAAAATGACTGAAATATAAATGTATGGAGGCCTGGCAGATTGACTCTATTACACTCCCACAAACCTGCCAAGGTAACTACTATGTGCTTACAATGGTGGAAGCAACCACTGGATGGCTGAGAACATATTCTGTGTCTCATGCCACTGCCCAGAACATTAATACGGGCCTTGAACAGCAAGTCTTGTGGCAACATGGCAACCTAGAAATATTTGAATTAGACGCCAGGACTCATTTCCAAAACAACCTTATAGATACCTGGACCAAAGAGCATGGCACTGAAGAGTAATATCACTTCCTCTGTCATGCACCAGCCTCTGAAAAGCTTGAATTATACAAATGGACTGTTAAAGACTACACTGAGAGCAACAGGTGGTGGGATCTTCAAACATGTGGATACCAAGTTAGCAAAAGCCACCTGGTTAGTCAACACTGGAGGATCTGCCAGTCAGACTGGCCCTCCTCAATCAAAATATTCATGTACTGTAGAAGGGAGTAAAGTTTCTGTAGCGCACATTAAAAATACACCAGGGAAAAAACTCTGGGTTATTCCTGCCTCAGGAAAAGGCAACCTCATCCATGGGATTGCTTTTTCTTAGGAACCTAGATGTACTTGGTGGGTAATACAAGAGGATGGTTAACTTTGATGTGTGCCTCAAAGGGATTTGATTTTGTGTAAGAATAGCCAACAAATGAAAATATATTCTGTTAATTTTTATGTAACACTGTATATCATCACTTATATGGTGGCTGTATGCCCATCATTGCACTGGAGCCCTCATGGTGCCTTTCTCCACTTTGGATACGGGGATCTGAACCCTTTCAATAGCACTATCAAGAGTATAGTAAAAGTCACTCTGACTAATGAAAAATTAACTTTGGTGAAACCGCACAACCTCAGAGGTGGTGGAATCAGAACGGGCTTCAGCATGCAACAATCCAACACCACACACCATTTTTCCTGCTCTAAAAAGCTTTTATGGCCAGTGGTGTCCAAAATCATGGATCAAAAACTCAGTGGACATTTTATAGGGATGGCCCATAGACTAAGGAAGTGATAACTGTGCATATGTATCAGAAGACAGGAAAGGCGATGGTGGTGAAGTGGAATGTATTAGAAGCTGTGGGATCTGGGCATGACTTAAATGGTATAGAATAATAGGTGGACGCTGTCCTGGTTTTTACTGGGAGAAAGTTATTTTTTCTTCCTTGTAGCTGATACAGTATGGTGTGTTTAGATTCAGTATGATAATAAGGTTAATAACACAGTGATGTTTTGGATGCTCCTGAGCAGTACATACCTTAAGTCAAGGACATTTTTTAGTTTCCCATGCTCTGCCAGTGAGGAGATGCACAAAAAGCCAGGAGGGATCATGGTCAGGACAGCTGATTCAGACTTTCCAAAGGGATATTCCATACCATAGAGTAACATGTTCAGCAGGTGAACTGTGGCTTATTGACTGGGAGGAACCAATCACTGCTCATTGACAGGCTAGACATCAATCAGCAGATGGTGACCAATTGTGTTGTGCATCACTTATTTCTCTTGGGTTTTATTCTTTTCTCTCTTCTTTTAATAGTCATTATTACTATTTCATCTCATTTTATTTCAATTATTAAACTGTTCTCGTCTCAACTCACGTGTTTCATCTTTTTACAGTTCTCCTACTCATGGGGTGGGGTGTGTAGGGGAGTGAGTAAGTGGTTGTGTGGTACTTAGTTGCCGTCTGGGATTAAACCACTGCAGGAAGAAATCTTGTAAAAAAAAGTGCTTTCAATGTGCAAGGAGGGTGGGAAAAGAAATTGAAGCACTTCAAATAAAATTTAGAAAAAATATGTTGTTAAATTTAGTTAACATAGTGATAACAATAATATATTGCTACTAGTACAGTTTCATAGAATTGAGTAAGTGCTTTTCAAACATAGTATGGAAATAAAATAATTGGCACTTGACTGAGTTTTGTTCTGAATACTGGCACACAACCATAGTTCTTTTTGATGCTCTTAAATGTGAATTCTGCTTTCATTTGACTGTTGAGGTCATCCAGTCTACTCTGAATAAGGCTGATTTCCTGGTTACTTGGCATACTTAAAATATATATTGGAAAAAATACATATAACAAGAACTATTATATCATAATTACCTATATATGATGCTTTTCCCATTTGATAGGATCTTTGTAACTTTCAATGATTTGTGAAGGAGAAATAATTTCTAATGTTATTTTACATTAAACAGATTGATATTAAGTACATAATGCTACAATTTATTCTTCTAATACCAGGTATTGCAGAGGATAAAAGCTTACATTAATTCAGAAAACACTCAAAAGCTCCAGCAGAATTTAGCCTACAAAGCACTGGTACTGATACAATCCAGCTATATCCTCATGGTACAGCCCATTACATTCTGAGGTTGTGTTAACTATACTTATAATTCTTTATAAATGTTCATATTGCACTGCCACTTTTTGGTGATCTCTCTAACACTTTACCTGGTGCACGCTGATGACCTTTCTGCTCATGTTACTGGAATATCTCAGTAGTCTCAAGTTTTATCTATTTACAAATTTATCAAATTTACTTAACTTGTCAGAGACATCAGGAAGTATTTACAACCTTATATTAACTATGAAAAAATGTCTTAATATTCCAAGAAAAGCTTAGTTTTGTAGCTTTTGTGTTTCTATATATCTTCAAAGCTACATCTTTTTTTCCTGTGAGCTCTCTGTAGATGTTTATAGCATTACAAATAATGTGTCATCAGAGCATTAGTTGCATGAGAATATGTCTCTTGTGATCCATTGAAATACTTAAAGGAATGTTGTCTTAGGACCTAGATAGCTGGGAGCTATTTCTGTTTATTAGTGGTTTAATTTATTGTATAAATAAACTCAATTTTTATATTTTTCTTCACTAGGAAAGAATTATAACTGAAATTCTTGTGTTTTAATAAAGATACTTTGATTAAGTCAGTCGTACATCCTTTTTCAGTGTGAATCCTTCACACTGAATTCTGCTTTCACTTCCTCAGTC
>NW_020884874.1:27686954-27713895 GCF_003945725.1 Corapipo altera
CCCCTTCCCCCCCCCAAAACTCGCGCGTGCTTCAGGGGCGCTCCCGAGGCAGTTTCCTTCGGGGAAAGGAGCGGGAATGCGGAGGCTGGGAAGGGGTGGGGTGTCGTGTCCCAGCAGCGGCTGCTGGCGGGCCCTGGGGGCAGTCTGGGGGCATCCAGGCTGCGGGGGCCGGGCGGAGCCGGTCTTTGCCGGTCGGGCCCGTCCGCGGGCGGAGCGGGCCCGCCCTCCCCGTGCAGGTCGCAGCCGCCGCCGCCGCAGCGGGCCGTGCCTCTGGCTGGGAAGGCAGCGGGCATGGCTAAACAGTGCCGTGCCTGAAGACACGTTGGAAAGTTAATCCCACTTCTGTGCCCGCTGCTCGGGAGTGGCTCCTCCTGTCCTGTTCTGGTCGTCCTTCATCCCGCTTTAATTGGATTGCTCTATTCCGCTCATTCTGGCTGGCTGCCTCTGCTGCCACAGGCCTGACGCTCAGCCCCCTCGATGGAATTCAGCCCATATGATCTCTCTTTCCTTGTAACCTACTCTGAGCCTGTACACTTGAAAAATGATCCTTGGCATCACTGATTCGGGATGAGGTTTTTTGCCTAGGAAAGTGAGGATTTACTTGGCATTTGTGAGTCTTTTTCTGCCAGTTACCCCACAGTGCTGGAGACTTCTCCCCTAGCCTTGGCTCTCCACTGGTTTGGGCTGCAGTCACTGAGGGTTTTTTCAGCTCTTTTGATTATCCAGAGGTAATAAGCCTTTCAAAAGGTAAACATGCCTTGTTCTGGGCAGAGTCTTCTGGGTTGTTTTATAAATACAGAAAAAGTTTAAAGTTAAAATAACACTGGGTTTATTCCAGTAAGTATGGCAATAACAAGCTTTAAATTGGGCAGAAATGTATAAGTGAAGAGCATATAAAGATAAGAAGTTATGCCCAAGAGCAGTTACTTATTCTGTGGCAGCCTAGATGTGTTCTACATCCTTTTTATTTAGTTAGTTATTTTTAATTGTATACCTCTTTCACCAGAATTAGTGTATTCCCCTTCCATTAAGTTATGTCAGAGTGTGGTTTGATGAGGTTTTTTGCGTGTGTATTGTGCTAACATCCAGGTATCCTTGTCAGGACAGAGGGCTTGTTCCATGGCACACACCATGATTTTTCTCACAAGAAAATACTTATTTGAAATATTATGTTAAGCATATTTGTGGTATTTGAGATACTCCTTTATTTTTTGAAAAATATTCTGACAGGCAGGGGGTTTGAGCTATACAGCTTAATGACTTTTTGTTAATAATTTACTGAAGATGGATTTTATGTCATAAGGGAAATTAGGAAAATCAGATGTGGGAAGGGACTTGACGTGGGATTTTTCAGCAGATGAAACACACCCACTGAGGTATTCAACCTACTGCCTGTGAATATTTTTAAAGTTTATTTGATTAGCTCACATGACATAGGGTTGATACAGTGAGCTTGCTGGTCTGAAATAACCAGAATAAGGACACTGTTGTGTTTCCACCTGCACTGGTGGGTCTGCAGGCAGGCTTGGTGGTCACTGTTGCATTAGGATGTACTGGCAGGAACAAGGCTGTAACTCGGCTCTGTCCTCACTGCAGTCAGGACACGTGACAGGGGCTGGATCTGTGCTGAGCTGTTTTTGGCACAGGAGTCTGAGCTGATGCTGAGCAGTGTGTGTATTCTGTAGGTGCCATTCCCATACAGCCACGTAGTAATCTAAATTGTTGGTTTTTTATGTATAACGCAATGATTACAGAGTCTGATGTCCCCTTTAAGGTTTGTGTTTGCTTGCTTGGTGAGCGGTGGAGTTACTGAGAGTGTAGGCTGCTGCACAGAATGAGCAGCAGAAGGAACAGATGCCTGCTTTCATATTGACATAGCAACCAGTTCTACTTTTTTACCACATGTTGCAAGCACACAGCTTAATAGTGTGTTTTGATCTTAGGCTATTTCCATAGGATCGAAAAAAGCTGTTTATTCCCACCAGTGTCATGTACTTAGGCATCCTAACACATGCAAAAGTAGTATGGGTCACCTTTTAGATAAGAGAGAAATAATATTCTTCCTTTCCAAAATGTTGATGGATGATTTTGTTTCTTTGTTTTACGTACAGTTCAGAGGGAAGAAATGAGACTGAAACTTCTGCGCCTCCAGGCTAGATCTTTCCATGCTTTAACAGCAATATGTCGATGCCAAAACTTTAATAAAACTGGATGTCTGCTATTAAAGCTGGATAATGAAGTTGACAGAACAGCTCAGAGAACAGCAAAGTCTTGGAATTTTTATGCTCTGAAAACTGCATTCCCTTGGTTGACAAGTCAATGTGTGCAAGTCAAGAATTGGCAATTGCTCCAAGGATATGTATCCACTTTAGGAAGAAGTATTTATTATCAGGGTGGGGAGGGGTTTTTTCCCTCCTGGAGATGCTTGGGTGTGATGATGACACAAAACTTCAGGCTCAATACGGAACATACCAAAAAGCTCAGGAACACGTCATCAAGATTTTACGCAGTTGTATCAGCTGGTAAAATTATTCCAAAACACAATAACCAGCCAGTCAAGAGGCCACCAAAGGCACCGAGGACCAAGCAGCCATCCAGAACGAACCTGCCTCTCTCAGACATGGAGGTAATGTATAACATTTACAGTCTATATGGCATTAAGGGAATGCATGGAATTTTAACTTATATTCAGATTAAGGTTTAAATTAACATTTTAATGAAATTAATATATTTATTTGGTGAGAAGGATTTCATTATTTACCCTAGTGTGGGAGCTCTGCAAACAGAAGCAAGCTTGATAGAAATTAGTGTGTCTGGTATTCTGAAGGTAAAATGGAAGTATACTAACAATGTGTAAACAAAAGTGGAAGGAAGATAAGTGGAAAGGTAAAGTCCATTAAAAATAGTATTGACCAGTGCTCTCATATCACATTTAATATTGAGCTATCAGAATAATGCCCTACATATATATCCTTGCTTGTCCAAATCTACCCAGTTTTAAGGCTTCACTCAAACAGAAGTAAAGGTGAAGGTAAAAAGTGTAAGGTTTATATTCAGATTAAGTTTCAGATGGGAAATGGATGTGCAAGTGTAGCCTGTGTTAGTTGAGAAAGATTATTTCATGTGTAGAAATAGCTCTTTAATTTCCAGACTCCTAGGTCTGTTGCAGAGGAGCTGCAACAACAAACTGATTTAGATAAAGTGAGATATGATGAAGTGAAACAGTGCAAACTTGTAGCTGTATCTCCTTAAGATAGTTCTTAGCCAAGACAGGCATGAAGTATACTTGTATATAGGATTTCCACAGTGAATCCTGGTGTCAGAAGTGTTACTGTTCTCAAGCTACAGCAACAACTGGGTATCGTTAGTAATATAGTATGATAGATGAGACTGAAATAAGCACTGTGCCTTCAGAAATAGTTTACACACTGCAAAATATGTCTATTACATGATCTACTGAATGTGAGCACAGAGAAGTTTTAATGCTTGCCTTATCATCTAAGCTTCTGCTTAGTATTTTGTGTGATGACCAGGAGTGTGCCTTTGTGTAAAGAGTCATAGTCAATTTAGTTCCCACTCGTATTTCCATGTTGCTTTGAAAGAGGAAAGTGAAGAATATTAGTCCTGAAATACCATGTAATGTTTCCAGCTTTTTAGTCCTGCTATGACATTACATTCAGAGTTTGACTCTTTTTGGTTTTGGGTGAAGTGACAACATTTTTGAGGGTTTAAAAGACAGCATAAAATGCAAACAGTTTGACAGAATGCCAATTTTGTTTGACATTTTTATATTTATATGTAAGTAACATGCAGTGCTATATTTACTTCCATTGTGAAGACATGGAGAAAATACGTCCTGATATACTGAAATAATAATGTAGTTTCTGAGGAAGTTTCCACGTGGCAAAATGCTGGGCCAGAAGTCACATAAACTCAGACCTAGCAGAAACATTTGCTGTCTTTTATTAAATCCCACGTGGGTTTGTCGGATATATATCCCTGTCTGCAGGGGTACAGACAAGCTATCACGTTGACTGCAGACTGACAGTATTTTGGAATCAGGATTTTTTTTTTTACCTGTGTATTTCTTATAGCTGTGTAGTATAGAGAAATAACTTAGAGATGTGGATGACTTCTATGAGATTAATAAGAGTAGCACAAATGGAGAATCTTTGAAGGTTTTTTTTCAGCATGCCATCTGGTTTTTTTAAGTCCTGGTGTCACAAAAAATGCTGGTCTTGCCTTCTGTGCGTGTTTGAAGGCAGCCAGGAGCCCTCTAGTATTGCAGGCCCTATTGTCAGAGCAGTTGCCTGAGGGCATCTTCTCCTTCCTAGCCTGCCTCTGGAGACACAGTAGTTGTAGGCCCACTCCCGAGGTTCTTAGTTAGAGGAACCCCAGGGATCCCTGGTGTTTTCTCTCTGGGAGGGCCTGACAGCTGACACTTTTCTTTTGCAGAGAATGATGTCCTTCCCACCCCTCCCCAGCACTAGTCTTCCTGTGTTTTTACAGGCAGAGTGCTGAGTACCAGCAGTGATAAATTGGTTGTACAACCAGTTTTTCAGGATAGATGGAGGAGTTACTTGAAAGCAGTTAACTGGTTTAGTCAGTCCATCAGTGAGCAGTACCACTACTTAGTTAATCTGTAAGGTCTGGTGGCATGAAAGGCCTCTGAGCTAATTTTTAATGCTATAGCCATATAGTGTAGAAATAGCTTGAAATTCAGGCAAAGATGTAATGCTTACTACACTTTAGATAAAGACTGATTCCTATGGCAATATGAGGACTAAAGTTCATCCTACAGTTTGTTTTTTTTCTTAAAAATTTTTGCATACTTAAAGTGGAACGGATGGACTAAGGAGAGTTAGGATTCCATGAGCCTGTACAGTTGTTGGAGGCATGATGATACAGAACATAAGTTGTCAAGATACTTAGCTGTCCTTAGGAGCAGCCATCCTGTGTGGTGCACTGAGTAGAATCTTAATAATGCCCCAGCTGTAGGCGGAAGGAAGGTGGGTGGTGAGGAGCTGGAGTTTCTTTCTAGAGCCAGTACAAGGGCTGTATTCTAGGGGGGGTTAAGTTTGCAGGTGAAAGTGATGTAGCTGAAAGCATGGCATAAAGGTTGATCAGCCAGTTGACTTGTCAATTTTAGGATTAGCTGAGTCACTGATTAGAGTAGATTTTTTGGCTGTATCTCACCAACAGTTATGGGAATTTAGACATTCGGAGCACCTGTGGACACATCTATTAGGTGGCTTAATTTCAAATTATACCGAATCCAAATGTTCTCCATCAAGCAAGATTTTAATAGAAATGTAAGTGAAACAGTACATTGTAACAAAAAACCAAAACAACCAAAACCAAACAAAAAACCCCCAAGCAAACAAGTTCATATCCAAAATGCTATTTCAGGCATATAGCTTAGCAGAAAATTTCTGGTTCTAACTAAATGTGAAATCTTTGCATTGGAACTAAAATTGCAGCACTAAGACAGAAAGTCGATTCTGTAGTGCATTTACCTTGAGATGAAGAATAGCACAAGTAATAAACTATGGGAAGCATAGAGAAGGACAGATTTTCAGACTATATGCTAACTAGAAGATGAGAGTTTGCTCCTTTAGCTCTTTACAAAAGAGTTTCGTGGCAGAGCACATGTTACTTCTAATCATCAGAGCTTTCTGGAAGAATCTTCAGATTCAGATACATAACTGGTATTGGTAATTTAGAGATTGAGAATGGATTATACAGATGAAATTGTGATAATGCAACTTGATGCTGCAAGGGAACTGAAAATGCAGTTCTGTTCCACTGTTAACTCAGCCTTGTAGCACACTTGTGGGAATATGCCTACAAAATTGCTCTCTGAATATTGTTATTACATTTAAAGCTTATTTTCTGTTAGTAGTTGCTGAATTAAGGTGATGTATAAGCAAAGCTTTGGACGTGATAGCAGAATGTTGACATTAAAAAGAAGTTCACATGTGTGGTTGTGAATCTGATGACTGGCAGTGGACACCCTGCAGGGAGCAGAACACCTCTGTAAGCCTTGCTGTTTGTGTGTGAGTGCTGCAAGAATGTAATTTGGATTTTAAGTTGAAGTGTATTATGGGTCTAAATGCCTGCAGATGAGTACAGTTCTTTTGTTCATTTGTTGTTAGTTACATCCCCATTTGTATTTGTTACAAAAAGCTGGGAAGTGACTGATCCACAATGAGAGGTTACTTTCTGGATATCTTCCACTACATTGTACTGAAAAACATTATTGTAGGACATACGTTGTATCAGAACAAAGAAATACAGTTAAAATAAGTAATAGCATTTGCAAATCAGGTTAATGTGACTTGTTTGATTAATCAAGAAAGTCTTTATGCAGATGGTTTTCTGATTTCTTTGCCATGCCTAAGTCAAGTCACTATGCAAGTCAGCATCGTTTTTCCAGTTATTTGTTTGAATATGGCATTTTAGTTATTATAAGATTGTGGAATATTGAGACAAACTCTGGCTGTCATGTATTGTTCAGCTGTGGTGTCAGTTGAGAGCATGTTGTTAGTGCAGGATTCAGCTGGGGGAGGGAGGAGGGACACGGCAGAGGAGCAGCACCTACAGCTGGCCTTGGAAGATCAGTGACTTTCTGTGCGTAGTGGCTCATACCCTGGGAGCACCTGAGCAGTGAGCTTGGTGTGTTGTGGAACATGTTTGTGCTTGGAACGACTTTGTGCCTGATAAGCAGATTGGGATAGTTGAACTCCATTTATCTTAAAAACACGGATGTTAAAACTGGTGTTGGGGGTGTCTTCCCTCTGGTTTCAGTGGTCAGCCAAGCATGTCGAAAGCCATGGGATGGAAGAGCAGTAGCAAGTGCAGCTCTACTGTTAAAGTGTTTGATTGACATTCAGGGAAGAAGAGTTCTCTTTGTGGCTCTGTCACAAAGATTTTTGGTGCAACTTAACTTATATCACCTGGATTGTTCTCAGTGTACGATTCGCTTTCCCGCTTAACAAGGAGCAAGTAACCTCATTAGTATTTGTACACCAGGTGGACAGCATGGCAATGATAACGTAGAAAAGAGTGCATAAATGAAAATTGTCACTCTCTGAATAAATTTGAGGCAAACAGTTTTCTTATTAACATCTTGCTTCAGCCTTGCCCTAACTCAAATCTTTCTTCCTTTGGCACAGAATCTGATGCAGTGCACAGCCTTTGCAACAGCAGATGAATATCATCTTGGTAATCTGTGTCATGACCTGACTTCACATGGATATGTTGAAATAACAAGTTTGCCTAGAGGTAGATCTTTGAAACATATTAAAAGCAATGGTATACCTTGGGAAATAAAATATGGGTGAGGTATATAATTTTTATAACTTTATGTATTCTTGTTCTGGTAATACCGTGGAATATATCATACTGCCTCTAAAAATACTGCTTTGATTAAAGATTCCATGTGCCTAAGAATCCCCACAACTAAACCTTTCAGAATAGCAGTATGACCAGTATTTGCTGTTACTCTCTGATAATTTTTCCCAACATTACAATTACACTAGAAGTATTGAAAAATTACATGCATGCATGAGAAATAACTGAAATTTACTGATACAGAGAATTTCTGTAGAAATTCAGTAATTGAGAAAATTCTGAATGTTTTATTTTAATTAATCTTTCAGTAGTGAGGTAGTGCAGTGCTTCAGCTGTCAAACAGTTTTGTAATTTGAAGTGTTGCATCTTCGTTCCATATTCACATTTCTATTAATGTAAATCACTGAAGGCATGCAAGAGAGAATCTTGCTGACTAAGTGAAATGAAAAAGATAAACACATAAATGCTTAAACTCTAGTAAAGAGAATGCTGTTGATAGGGTTTCTTTATTGGTCCGAGTATATCATAGCAAATGTTGAATGCTTCACTTGGATAGGCTTCAGCAATATAATTGGTCTGGTTTCCATATAAAGTATCTCTGAAGACTTGGGGAAAGTATGGCTTGGAAATAGCCAAAGTATACTACAAGAGAAAAACAAATGGAGCTTTTTATAGCTTAAAGAATCTTATGCCCTGGAACAGCTGTGATTTTCATATGTTGGCAGTAGAATGCCTTTTTTTTTTCTTTGAAAGGACAGATTATATGAAGCTAAGGGAAGGACAGACAGTTTATGGGCATTTCCGTAGGGGTTGTCGAATACCTGTCTGCCTCCCAAACAATAATCTAAGTGCAATAATACTCCAGTAAGTCTCTTTCAAACGTGTGATTTACTAGTGATTGTCTTGTTCAGAAAGATGAATGTGAAAGACAAGACTAGAATATAGGCTTCATGTGCGTTTTAGTTTCTTTGTATTAGAACCAACCCTGGTTTCACAGCTTTGGGGTAGAAACTTTGTACAACCCCCAGCGTAACTGTGAATTAAAAGTTACTGTTGATGGTATTTTGCCCTGGAGTGTGAGTTTTGCCGGTTCTTTCATTTCTTGACAGTGTTTTTGACTCCTCACAATAAGTACTCTTTATCAAAGGTTTGGAGGAAGTAATGATGAAAGTATGTTAGATTGTGCCAGCAGATCTGAAGTGTTGTGATTGTTGGCGTGTGCATGTAGCAGTTTGGTTACCAAGCCAAACATTGAATCTTAGAAAAGAAAAAAAAATATTAGCACATGGAAATCTAAATCAGCAATTATTGTGTGGATCTGTTACTTTGTAGTGTTTTTCCTAAGCACTATGCTTGGTTTTGACTTCTTTAAAAACATTTTAGAGGCAGGTCCTGTACTTTCACTTAAAGCAGACCAAATTCTCTTCAATTGTGTATGTTTTGGCTGTAGCGGGTAAATAAGGATATGGATTGTATTTAAAAAGGCAAATGAGAAATTGTAGGCAAATATTACTTCCACAGTGATATCATACGTCACACCTAAAACTTGCTCTAGTGTTTCATCCAATTACATGTTTCTGAACTGGACTAGCAAGTGGAAGAAGAGTCTTTAAAGGGCTCAGACCAACCCTGTGGTCTCAATTCAGGTATTAGAAGAAGTATCTCTGATACTTGGTCGCTGTGCTGCCTTAGTTTACCTGGCTTCTGTGGCTTGACCAGTAAAGCAGAAGGTGGAATTTGTACACAGCCAGAATTTGACGCCTTGTCACTTGACCTGGGATCTTCCTGCAAATGGGTTTAACTTTTTAAAGCTTAAGTGTTAGGCCCTGCAAAATCTTTGGGGAGTCTTGCTTTACTGTAGAAGTAGGAGGTTTTTCTGGTCTAGCTTCCACTAGTCCTGCAACAAAATGAGTCATGCTGGAAAGTAACTTTTTTTGTTTGGAACCACATCAGGACTTCTAAAACTTTATCCATATTAGCAAGTACTACAGTGGAGAAGACTCGTAGGAGAAGAAAAACCAAAACCTTGTTTGGAGGACCCAGCATCCCACATTTTTTAAGTTTGGGGCACTCTACTTGCATTAGCTCTAGTCTGGTCCTTTGTAACAAATGCCTTATTAATGGTTGGAGTACTACAGGGGCATTTTTTGGAGCTCCTCTTTCAGTTTAATTTGATGCAAAAAATCCTACATTTTGTATACTATTCTGCAATGCACATCAGAAGTGTGGTAAAGGAGGGTGGATGGAAGATTTGTTTCAAAAGAACGCTTCTGATCTGAAGGGAAATGCAGGTGCACACTCCTCTGTCTTGGGGGTTTGCTCTTTCAAGTTTCTGACTGGCAAAGCAAGGTCAGCACAATTTGAGTGCAGATTAGTCCCTTAGTGTGTAGAGAAGAGAAAGATGTGGGCAAGCAGATTTGAATGGTAATTTCTTTGCAGCTGTGGGCAACTTCCATAGTTCTCTCACGTTGTATGTCCACTTCTGTATTCTGTTCCTGGTTATTTATTATGCCTGCATCAGTTTTCTCCTAAGTCTTTTGTTCTTTGAAAGTGTTACATTTCATTAACTGAACATTCCAGTGAAGTTCACAATAAAGGCTGAGTCTGTCTAGAGTGTGACAGTTCATAAACGCAGTGTAGTTTGATATTGTAGTTGTTTCTTTGCAAGCATTTCCATCAGAAAAATAAAACAAGACTGACTAATGTGTCAGTATGTAATTGTTGAATTATAAGCTATCAAAGTTAGAAGTTTGACTATTAGTTCATTTTTTTTCATTTATTTCAAACCAGATGCTGCAAATGTTTTGGTGGTCCGTACTGAGAAATCTGCAAAAGAAGATGATCCTGGCATGATTTTTTTCTTCAGGTAAACTATAAATTGTGCTCAAAACATTGTTATTAATAGTAATGGTGTGAAGGAAGTAGTGCAGCTTGCTAGATGAAACTCAAGGAATAACTGTCCAGTCAGGATGATTTTTTAAAAAAAAATCAAATTATTTAAATGGTTAAAAAATACCTTCTTACATTTTTTTCATTAAAGTATGGTTAAAAAGCAACTATTATGTAGTTTCTGTGAAGGTAGTATTAAGTTTCTTGATTAACAGTGACAGAAATTGCCACTGTACAATTTGAGTATTGCATTAAAATGCATTTAAAACAGTATGATTACACCTCAGTTTTTCCTTGAATTCACAGGGAAGGGGCTGTTGTGTTTTGGAATGTGGAAGAGAAAAGTGTAAGTAAAGCAAAACTGTTTGTTAAAACTGCATAAGCAGGTGTTTTTGTCAGTCCCACAAACCTCAGCATGCTGACCAAGAAGGGTATGCCAGAAGCATATCTATTTTAATGACTATATTTATAGAAATTTAATATTTTTAATGTATTTTTATTACTGTTGTTAAGTAAAACTGGATTCTAGATACAAAAAGTATTGATCTTATCTGTAGGCAGAGCATGTGAAATTAAATGGTGTATTCAGTAGATGATACTGAGATACACAGAAGTTCACAGGAGGATTTTCATTACAGTAAATGAAAATACTTAGCAGTTGTTTCCAGACGTGAACAGTTTCTGGATTCAAGTTCACTTTTTCTGTTTCAGACCTGAAATATTCCTGATTTCCTGTCTGTTTTAGGGGGTGTCAGTGTATCAGATGTCCCACAAAAAGATAGTAGTTCTCCCTGTAGCACACTTAGGATGCTATGGTTGTAACTACGCTACTGACTCTCAGGTATTACTAGCTGACTTAACTCGTGATGATCTTTGAGTTGGACACTTCAGCCCACTGGAGTACTCTGAAAAACTCTCATTTTGTTGTACATGCTTGAGTACCTTTGAAAATTTGATACTGTGTTTTACTTGTCAGTACTAGTAACTGTAGTTGGTCCCATGCTAGCTTTATTTTTTATGCTTCGTGAAATCATAGTCAAAGTTTTAACTGGCAAACAGCTTGCTCAAATAGAGGAAGTAATTTTATGCACATGTTTTAATGAAATGAAAGGAAAGGAAAAAGCCCCAAACTGGTCTGTGGAACAGAAACTGAAAGTAATTCAGTAAAACAAAGTGTAGAGTATCACTGCGAATGGGCAAAATGGCTTTTCAAAGTACTCCAGAATCACTAGTAGGAGAAGAAAAACTATTTGAAACTAACAAACACTTTCCAGGAGAAGTAATTAATACAGACTAATCACAGAAAGAAATTTAAAATACCATTTTCAAATACCTGAATAGGAAGGTTGTACAACAGCTCCTCTACTAAAATAGCAAGGGCAAAAAGCAAAACCAGCTTTGAGGTTTTTTTTTAAAAGGAAATTGTATGACCTAAGCGCCCATAATAGCAGGAGTTTGAATCTACTGAATCAAGAACATCTCGTCTGATTAATTTTACTGTGTCATAGCTAGTCCCTTCTTTAAAATTAGACTAGGCCTAGAAGCAGTGCGGGGTTTGCATTGCTGAGCTGTCCCTGGACACAGCTTAGCTGGTTGGCTGAGGTAACTGGCCTAAGAGCAGACACTTCCTTGCTTAAGAAAAATGAACATAAGTTTTCATACGCTTTTTTACCACAAGACTTGAATTATATGGCGAGTACTAGTTATGCTAATATTAAATTCAGGATTATGAAACAAGCCAGTTGTAGCTGTGGGGTTGAGGGGTTTTATTCAGTGAAAAATGTTACTGTGTCTTACATAGATAGATAGTATCACTAAAATCATTGAAAGCAATGAAGAAAGCTAGCACTGCAAAGAACATCCCTCTTGCAGGTAATCCAACAGATCATTTTACAGTACTGAACCTGGAGATTATGCTTCATGAAAAATTTTCTAGTGTACAGCTTTGTGCTGAAAGATTGACTATTGTCTTTTATTTTGAAGAAGCGTGTTTCTTAAGTATGACTTAGTAGAAGATTGAACTCTTTAAAGAATTTAGGCATCAAAAGTGTACTGTGGTTTTGTGGTTTGGATTTTTTATTGGCTGTTGTGTAGCTAAATGCCTTTTAAAAACTTGTAGGTGAGTGCTCTTTTTAGTTCAAAATTTGTTCTAATTGCAGATGATTTTTATGAGGGGAGCCTTGTAGCACATTAAAAGGAACAAGGATGAGAGATCCTAAGTCAGATGTCAGAGGAGAATGTTTTGTGAGAGAGAAGGCTTCTTTCTTCCTGCATCAGGTTTTAGTGTGCTGGAGAATAAGAGAGCAGTGAGATTAATTCTGTGACTAAAATTGCACATTTAACTGTTTACAGGGTTGAATGTGACAGCTGAATCAATTTTTCCAGATCTTTGTAGTGTTAAAGGATTTCTGTAATACCACCCAACCTCTGGAAGCTGAAACAAAACTACTGATTTCAGCAGCAACTAGAAATAAAACTCTTGATTTAGCAGCAAAGTAGTAATTTAATCCGAAACAACCACCTGATGTACTTATCCTAAAGATTTTCATCCCACACTCAGACATCTGCCAAAGTCTTGTACAGTTCATTGTTATAATGCTGGATACATCTGCATTGTCCTTACTGCTGCTGTAGTTAATCCTTACCATATTTCATGTGTGCAGACATTAAATGACATTTTAGTCTTCTCAGATTCCTTTTTGTTCATAGCCACAAATTCTTCTGAAGCTACAAATAGCTTCAGAAGTAAACTATGTTAATAACTTCATTATTTAGCACACCTCTTCATTGCTATTTAAATAAGTTCAGCATGAAGGTTGCAATTACCAGCCTGCTATATGAAAGTTCTTTGCAGAGTCATAGTATCCTGGGTGGTAACTCTTGCTGCAATTGTCTTTTTCTTAGATGAAGAATATCATGCGAGTGCTTGAACAGCATGAAATTCAGCCATATGAGGTTGCACTCGTCCACTGGGAGAATGAAGAAATGAACTACAGAATAGGGGAGTAAGTATTTTCAGGCACTCAGTATATAAAAGTTAATAGGCACTTTAACCAAATTCAGGGAAAAGCTAGTAAAAATATACTTGTTGTTACACTTTTTTCGAATGAGTAAAATAAGGAAAGAAGAAAACAATAAATCTAAATTGACAAATTTTGCTGTACTGTTAAACTTGCAAGTAGTGGCCTTTGTGATTTGCTTATGCTATAGATTTTATAAATTAAGAAGCTCTGTGCCCACATAACTGAACATGTTCTTCAGCAATCCTGAACAGGAACTAGGTACCTCATGGGAAAAGAAACTAATAAGCATTATTGAGACAAGTCTGATTTTAAAGAGGATGCTCTGTATAAGCTTTCCTTATTGCCCTTGAGGTTCATATACAAGGATGTAATTCTGCACATACTTTACTTCCTAGGAAGGTTACAACTTGAATATTGTGTAATGATAAACCTGGCAAGTTGTCATTCCTCGTTAAATGTTTTTTTCATCCCAGGGAGAAAATTATCTCTACAGAAATATTTCTCAATGAAAATGATTATATAAAATATCTGTAATTTTCCAACACTGATGCCACCAGAAAGCCACTCCTAGACAGGACACCGTTAACCCTAGGGACTGAACTAATGAGGTTGAGCTTATTTAAGGTAACCTGATAAGGAGACAAGTGTTTGGGTTTTTTCTGGCCATTTGAAAACTGCATGTACTATCTGGTTATGTAATTTGTGATTCTGGACATATTCCATTGTGCTTATGCAAGTTTCATAGTGGGATTGACATGAAAAATTGAACGAGTCTTATTCCTCCTTTTCTTTGTCACTTGCCCCTTATGCAGTAGAGGTTTCAGGGAAAGTGACACCATAGTGGGGATGGAGTGAGGTTGGTAAGAATGACAGCAGAAAAGGAAAACAAACAGAAAGGTAACAGAGGAGCTAGAGAGCAGGAGAGAGGCCAGCATCCTGCTTACTCTGAGTTTTCTGTGTGTTTGTAGTAATGCTGTAGTTACCATCACAGCTTTTTGCGCTTTCATTTAGACCTAGAAAATTTGGTCATAATATTAGTCTTAGACTGAGGAACTAATTTTCAGTGATTTGTTTTGGTCATTGTCAGATTGAATGTGAGGGAAACGCAAGGATGGGGATGATAGCCATACAGATACCGTGTGCTTTATATAAATAAACAACCAAACCTCTCTTGCATACTTGATTATTCTTTAAATGTTCCTTTGCTGGTGGCTTAGTCAATGAAGATGTTTCAATCTTGTTTTAACAGAGGTCAGTCAAAGCTCCATAAAGGACAAATCCTTTTAAATTCTGAGCTGGATAATGATGAAGTTGTTCTGCAGAAATTTGCCTTTTCAAATGCTCTTTGTCTTTCTGGTAAGTTAATATTGTTCATACTATCAGCCTATGCTACACATTTTGTGAAATGTCATTATAGATCATGGTACAGCAACAGGTTGGAGACGACTTGGTGTCTGGTTTAGGCAAGCTGTGTAAAAAGTGATTGTTCTTCAGTGAGAGGATGTTTTTAATGTACTTACCGTGTTTTCTAAAAATTGGAATTGCCTTATTCAATATAACTCATTTAAAAGATGAACAAGGCACATTAATAAACATGCTCTGCAAAAGATACACATTATTCTGAGCATCCTGTTCCCCACCCTTGAGAAGTATCCCTGAATAACAATGAGTATAGAGGCCATTATTAGAAACCTCTCAGTAATATTGCATAATTCATCCTGCCATCATTTCCTCTGACAGAAAAAGCTAGATGCCAGCTAAAGAAGTGAGTGAAGCAGCGATTCCTAGCTGGGGAGGTGTACCAGTAACAGATGTGTGGACCAGAGTCACAGAAAATATTTTCCAGGCTTATTAGCCATGGTACGAGACAGTGGGAGGCACTTCAGAGAAGTCAGACTCAGCAATGGTGCTGCTGCTTATGGAAATAACACCTCTCTTTTGCTTCAGACCTTGAATGATGAAGTGGGAGTAGAAGCTAGCAGCAGTAAGGCTGTCCTTGGAAAGGTCTTCAAAGATAGTCTGGTCTGTCTACACCTATTGCCTGTAGGGTAAATTATAGGATTCTAGTAATATTTAGGGAAGTCCCCCTTTACACAGGAGAGACATCAAGAAACAGAAGGCATGTTTTTGAGGTGCTACAACATTTGATCAAGGAGTACAGTGTAACTAAATGGTTTTTGACTGTCGAAGGAAGAGCTGTTGAGAAAAAAACGCCTATTGTTCTCTGTAGTTTTCCTATTCATAAAGCCACTGTATGGGAGAATAGTGCCACATAAAAGGAAACAAGGGATTTATTCCCAGGAGATAATTGGTACCAGTTTATGTTAGTGTGAGACATGCACATCATAAAGAAAAACAGTTCAATAAAAATGTTCAGTAAAAGATGCAAATAAAGGATGCAAGTGTAGCCCCGAGTCAAATTTATGACACAGCAGAAACCAACCTCTGTCAAATAACAGGTGATAGCTGAAATGCTTACTGGCTTTTTTTTTCAGAGGCTAAATTAAAAGTTTTTTAAGTCAATGACTTGGAGTAGGCAAGTGCAAATGCTAAGCACTGGATTTACTGTTGGTGTCCTAACCAGCTTTAGAGCTGAAGCAAAATTCATCAAGATCTTAATGGATCATTTAGAGAAGAAAGCTGTGCTCAAGATGAAGGTGGTTCTGCATGCAGAGCTGTCAATGCCCAGCCCAGATTTATGTATTGGTATATGAACACTGACTGTATAATACAAATGGTAACTTACTGCAAATAATTTTGTAAGCATCGACGTGTCCTGAAGCAGCCTGTTGGCAGATTTAAAGTTATGATTACTTGAAAACACATGTACCTCTCACAGTCTTCTACTTTGTCACCTCTGTGTTGCAGTAAAGCTGGCTATTTGGGAATCGTTATTGGATAACTTTGTGGAATCTATCCAGTCAATTCCTGAGGTGAGCCCTTGTTTGTAACTCTCCCCTCCTTTTCTCATGTGGTTTCTAAAAAGATCGGTCCAGATACAGCTGAGGATATGGAAAAAGCAGTTGAATGCTTTACACATTTGGCAGTAAAGCCATCAATGTGGAGAAGCTCAGAACACTTGAAAAGTGGTGGGACAAGAAATCATCATTTAAAGGGTTGGGAGTGAGGTTCTGCATTGTAATGATGTTTCCCGTGTTGTGTCACTGTCACCTGCCACTGGTGAATGTGTACGTGTAACAGGACATTTAAACAGGGCGTGTAACAGCATTTAAAAAACCTGGCCAAACAGTGTGTGGAAATTTAAGCTGAAAATAAGGTGCTTTAACTTGAATATAATTAAAAGTTTAAGTGAATTACTGAAACTACAGTTTTTCATGAAACTTAAAAGTACAAAGCCCATATGATGTCACATATAAAAATGAGATTCATAGGGTTCAAAAGAGAAAATATTGGGTTTATTATTTTTATATAAAGGAAATAAATGGTAATATGTTGGTGTTGTAAGGAAAATGTCTACAGAAAGGTTAACTAGTGACAAAGTAAAAGAACACTGTCATGACTTTAACAATAGTAGGAAGAAAACCAAATGATCTCTTGTTCAGAAATCATTCATAGAAAATGCTTCAGGATTTTGTATAGATACTGATAACATACTCAGCGATTTATTGAAAAACCTGGATGAACAGTTGCATGGTGATATTCTTAGAAAGCTAGATAACCAAGGCACTAAGAAAACAAAACTAAAATGTTAATAAGGACAGTACACATTTAGATTTTAACCCATATTCCTACTTCAGGCTGTAAAATTCTGGGCTTCTTAACTGCTAGTACATGTTACTTGATCAAGCAGTGAAGAACTTCTTACTTTGCAGATTCTAAAGTCACGAAGGAAGGTAAAACTCTCTCATGCAGATGTGATGCAGAAAATTGGAGAACTCTTTGCACTAAGGTAACTTTTTTGGTTACACCCAAGACGTATTACACGGAACTTAAAATCTATGTTGTGCACGATACCAGACTACACACTAAATAGAGCAGGATGGGGCAGCGGGTGGGGGAATTCCTTCAAACTTCTCTTGGCTGGAGACTGTGCTGTTTATGTTAGTCAGAAGACCAACTGGCTCACCACTCACATTATGGCATTTTAACTATAGACAGGCATTAGGCAGTATATTGTAAATGACCAAATTCCAGACCCTTTTCCCTCCCTAGGTCCAGCAATGCATGTCTCTTAACTGGTAATTACAGTAGATACTAGAGCATGTGAAGGATACCCAGGGAAATACAGGTAGGTAGATCTTCTGTGAATTCTGGTCTTCCCTTGACTTACTCAGAAACCACTGCTAAAATGTATAGATTTAATGGTTTTTCCTCCCTCAAGTGAAATTTGGCCATTAACAATACAGAGTATTACATACTCTTAAAAAAAAAAAAAAAAGAAAAAACCCTCAAAGTTAAATTAAAAAGCAATTCCTGTTTTAAACATTGGGGTTTATATCCTTACTTGAAAGACTCTTCAGTAATAAACAGTGATATTCCTAATATCCAAAGGTTTATTTTAGCTGTAGGTTGAAGGCAGGAGATTTTAGCTCTTAGCCTTTATGATGCTGAGACTGTAGCCTGGTTCTGAAGGGTGTGCTGTGCTCACACATCCAGCATGCAGTACCAGTCACATTTAGAAGTTCTTTATTTCGTGTACTGTTTCAGTGAGCTACTAGCATAGTCAAGGACTTTTTTGCAGGTATCGCAAATTAAGGAAGGTGACAAGTTGAGGATGCAATGTTGCTATAAGGCAGAAGTCATTTATGTTCAAAACTGTTTCACGGTGCAGTATTGCCAGAAAAGTTTCAGATGTGACCAATTTTAAACAATCACTGCAATTGTATTTTTACTCTGAAAGAAGATTCTTTTCATATTTTACTCAAAATTACAGGAGATTTTTTCTGTTTCTTTTGACTGCTATGTAAATATTTGCTCCTATATTCACCAAAAGGAAGCCTGAACCACACTAGTACCCATTCTTTTTAGACACCGTATAAATCTGAGCTCAGACCTGCTAATAACACCTGACTTCTACTGGGATAGAGAAAAACTGGAAGAGCTTTATGACAAGACGTGCCAGTTTCTCAACATTAATCGCAGAGTTAAGGTAGGTGTCTTACTGTTAGGAGAACTTTCCATGCTCAGATCAGTCATCTTTGGCTCAGCAGGGCCACAGACTGCTCCCTGAACATCTCTATTAATTGTAGAAACTGAATAAATAATAGGATGCTATACGCTGTCCCCTTTCCATGTGTTCATAGCCCATTTGCACCTTTACCCAGTTTAGGCTAACTTGCCACACATGAATGGATTGTGTATTTCCTGAGCCACTAAATTAGGATTTAAGGAGTTACAAGAAGAGATTAAAGTCTTCTTCTAAAATGTGTGCAAGAAAACAGGTTAAATAAAAATGAGATGTGAAGCATTCTTCTTACTGACATGGTCATTCAGGTCAGTTCTTGAAGGGCAACGTAATGCTTACTGCTGAACCAGAATAAGAAGCACAAAAACTACCACTTCTGGTGGTACAGCAGCCTTAAGTATTTACTTTGGAGGTACTCCAAAAAGCTGCATCATCTTTTGTTTGTGCCTGTTTTCATGAGTAGATATCACCCAGAAGCACTTTAGTACCTGCAAATGCATATCTAGATTTGTATTATTTTTGTGAACCTACTGAAATAACACGCTCGTTTATATTGAAACTTCTATTGCTTGTGCATGTTCCCTTACAGAGCTTTCTGTTTTATTTTGCAGTGGTGTTAACAGCTTTCTAGTTCTGTTTATTGAGCTCTTCTGTGGACTGTGTTCCTGTATTTAGTGATCTCATTCCATTTCTGGAATCCAGATTTGCCACATGTTTGTAATCACTTGCAGGTAATGAATGAAAAGCTTCAACACTGCATGGAGCTGACAGATCTAATGCGAAATCACCTGAATGAAAAGCACGCTCTGCGCCTTGAGTGGATGATAGTAATACTCATCACCATAGAGGTTAGTAGCATTTCTTATCACTGTCACACTGAACATGTAATAACAAACACAATTTATATACTTCATAATTTGAGAATTAAGATTATTTTAGTAATGTGATTTACTGTACAAGGGGATTAGTCTTCAGTTCTTTGCAAGTAACTTTTCAAATTGCAGCTACAATTATTTTTCAGATTATCTGATCTACAGTGTAAACTGGTTTAAGGATTATTAAGTCAAATAAAAATTTGTATCACCGTTTGCTGTTCTCCAGGTTCTGTTTGAACTTGCAAGGGTAGTTTTCTGATGACAGAAGAAACTCAGGAAGAAAACTGACAAAAATCATTAAGACCATACAGCCTGGAAAATTCCTATCATATCCTTCTGGAAAAGAGTGAAATCATGTCTCTTGATAAATCTGTAAATCTACTCAAATAAAAACCGAAAAATAATAAATCAGTCTGTGAACATCATTCCCAGCTGCTGAACTTATTAGTGATGCTAGAGAGGTCTTAATCTATGAATGTGCTAGTGTAAAGCTGAGATGCATTTTTAGGGGAAGTTTTTTAGGGAGTGGACCCAGACACGTGCAGGAGTAATGCAGAGAGAGGTTTAGTTTTGTCTTCTTAATAAGCAAAGACAGAAGGATGGATCCCTATATTAATTTGGTGAAGGATTCTACTGCCTTGTCCCCTTGACAACTAAAAAGACGCTGAGTGCTACTTTGTGCATTTCTGACAGTATTTTCCCTGATTTTCCCCAGCTCCTTCTTGTACAGCCATGACACTGTCACAAGCTTGGAAATGGCACTACTGCTTGTTCTCCTTAAGTTGTCTGGCATGATTTTAATACATGTGGCAGGTATATCTAATGTTATGTTCTACCCCATCAGAAAAAGGTGTTTATGTACTTGTATGGGATTACATTTCTTTAGTACTACTTATATTATTTTTTTTACATTTAGTATTCATGTGAAAGGGAAATGGAGTTGACCTTTATCTGAGGTCACAGGAAGCTGTAGCAGAATGATAAACTAAAGTAAGATTCACACAGTTTCTCTGTTCACCTTATCGTGCTGTTTGATTTTTATCAATACAAGTTGCAAGGAGTTAGCATAGGGTAAGATGTCTTAATTATCCTCTAAGGTAAAAGTTTCTTTTTTTATTTTTAATTTATTCCTAGTCTACAGAATATTACCACTTCCTCATGAGAGGATGAAGGGATTTTTTTTCCCCAGCAACTTCTCTTTCTAAATGTGTTTTCAGGAATTATGACACAACTGCTGTTTTATCACCTTTTTCAAAGTCACTTTAGTCCAGTGTATTGTTTCACGAACATAACTTAAAAATTTTGTTACAAGCATCTGCAGCATCATGGACAAGCTGCAATGACTAAATTCAGGCTAAAAGTGCAAAATCCATTTGCATTAGCTTACTGTTCTGTCTTCACCTGAGAGCAGTATTTCTGAGTGTGATACTGGACTCTTGTTGAATACATCAAACACACCCACTGGAGAAAAGAGTAAAGTCAGGCAGAGACAGGAAAAAGTCTGACTACAAACCCATCCTCTTGCCATAAATTATGTTACAGTGTCACAGGAGCTACTTAAGAAGCAGCAACTGCTCTTAAGTGAAGATTTTTCTCCTTGTAACCAGAACAGATCCTACCTCGAGGTCCTGGTTTTAGAATAGCTCAACTCTGACTTCTCTGAACTGCTGAGAAGGTCTGAAGCATGAAGCCCCGCTCAGGGAAGTGAATCAATCAGTCAGCAGAACAGCTGGGTGACAGTCTTGTAGTACAGTGCAAACAGCTCTGCATCAATAGCCTGACTTACACAGGGTTGTTAAGTAATGGGACATTACATCTTTTATGCAGCAGAAAAACTTACCAAGCACCTCTTAATTCCAGTAATAAGAATTGGGTTACATTTTAATTCTAACTTTTCTAGCAAACATTTTTCAGGCTTCCCCCCACCCCATTTGTGTGTAATACTTACATTCAGCATCAGTTCCCATTTCATCTCACAGTTGATTGTAAATTTAGCTAAAATGTAAATTTGCAGACCAGCTGCATCTATCAGGAAAAGTGGTTTAACAAAAATATTTGAGGACTCCTGGGTGTTCTTTAAAAGCATAGTGTCTAGGCTTGATCTGAAGCATTCTGTTTTGGGACTGTAAGAGCAACCACCACCTCAAAACAAGAGAAGCACAGTTACTTTTGAAACTGTAGATCAGTTTATCTTGGCACATAAAATCACAATCACTAAAGTCACACTCTCTGCTTCCTGCCAAGCCCCCAACCCCACTTATTGTGTTGAGTGGCTCCTCACAGCTTTTTTTAAAAAGTTCAGTTAAGCTTTACTGTATGTTAAAACTTTGTATCCATTTTTTTCACGGTGTACACACCACATGGCATGACAGGCTTTTGTTTTAGCAACAAACTCCGTAATCTGTTTGAGAATATCCTCACTCTATTACATGTAGAGAAGCAAGCTGGGAAGTTGAGTGCACCAAGAACCTAACGAGCTTTCACAACACGATTACACAGAGAGCAGAGCCCTCTGCAACCATGCAGCACGTGGGAAACTCCCCGCCTACAATCTCTGCTTCACGCTGGAGATCCCGTGGGGAGCCTGTGCACGTGTGTATGCATGGCCTGACCAGGAGGAAGTTTTATGGCAGAGGCAGGCTGAGTCTTCAGTTCCAGCAGCAACACAAAACTGCTTTAGCTGTGAGAACACACTCAACTTTCACCTGCCTCATTCACCACACGCCTTCATAGTGTAATTGAAAACAACTATCATCATTACACAGTTCCCGCTGTTTGAGTCTTCACCAAAATGGGTTTACTCTAACCAGTAAGGGTCACCTGGGGGAAAAAAAAGAAAGATACAATAAATACAGAATATACAAGGAAAACCAGAGCGGAATCCTGGTTTATCCAAAACTCTAAAATTTTAACCTTTTTAACAAAATTAAGACTGAATGGCAAAATTCTGTTCATATGGAACCTTGTTAGACCATTCTTTTTAAGGATCCAAACTATGCAGACTGCTTCTATCTGTGCTTTTTCTACTAGATAAGGTAAAGGACTACTTACAGATTATTTTCTTTGGCAGATCTGCTAGGACGTTGTCACAAAAGCAGCTATTTGGCTGAGAGTTGTGACTCCTGAATTCCAGCCCCATTTTTTGGGGGTGACAGCACTAGTGGCTACAGTCAGTCCCTGCTCTCAGCTGTGCTGTTCACATTAGCTCTGCAGGCAGGATAAGCTGGAACATACACACACTCACTTAGAGCTCTGTCACTGAGAGCTGCTTCCTCTCTGGAATACCTCACCCGCATGGCCTTTAAAACTTCACTCATCACCATTGCAGTTTGAATCAGGTTTTTTATAAGGAAAACAACACATGCATTTTCATATATTGCTGTAACTTTATAGTCAAGCTCCACTAAAAATGTCACTCCAGCCAAGAGGACATAGTCATGTTTGGACTTTACCAGTGAAAAGTGGGCAAAGCCCATGTTAACAGGCTAATCTGGGAAGTCAAAGCCAGAGAGGAGAGGGCTAATCTACACTGCAGAAGCTGTGTCAGTTGGTCTACACTAACAATTCCTGATGGAGATGAGACTCCTAACAAGAAAAAGTAGACACAGTTAAACCATTTCCTTAAACAATATACATTGTACTAACAAAAGGACTGGCCTGTTATTATTTCCCCTGGTCTAAATTGCAGCTACTCAACTAGTGTTCACTAGGTGTAGGAACAATTCCTAATTAACATACCAATACCAGAAAAACAGCTTAGCCTTCAGAACAGCAAAGATCCATTTCTTCATCTTTGCACCTCAGAGAGCCTACACAAAAGGTGGTTCACACACCATAGATCTCCACTTCTAGGACCACCAAAAAAACTGTGAAAGGTCAGATCTCCTTGGGGGCTGACAACTCACCTCTCAACAACGTGCCCCAACAGCCTCCCCAGGGCAAGGAAGCCAAGAAAAAGCAGAGCTGTTCCACAACTTCTGCTGAATCCTTACATCTGGGGTTTTCCCAGGGATCACTTTTACATTTTTACAGTGCTGTGTGGAAGACAGGTGAGATTTGGACCAAATGTGTGAAAAATTCTAAGAGAGGGAGGACAGAGTCCTGGATTAAAAGGTTGGAGACTATCAGAGGGATAGTATTCTAGCAAGGAGCTACTGCAGCTGTCACACTTCCCACCAAGCCTTCTTGCTAGCATGAATCAAAAGTGGAAGTGTTAGAAAAGGCAGCTGTGCTAATAAAACAGATTTACAGCACTGACATAAATTCATGTTTTACTATATTTGTACCCACGTGAGAGCAGTGTCCCACATCTTCAGGGAAGGGTTCCTACCCATTCCCTAGGATATGCAACTCCCAGATCCCCACAGCTTCAGCAGAAAGTCCTGTGGGAGTGGGCCACAGTGAGCAGTGCCACAGGGAGCAGTGAGCAAAGAGCTCTTCAGAAGAGGGACTCCGCTCTCTTAATTTTTCAAAAATGCTGAGAAATTTGAAATCTCACTATCTTGGCACTTTGAGCCTGATTAACATCACTAAAGCTGTTAAGGTTTTGACTATAACAATAAAAACATCTGCTATTCAACTCCAGATTTCAACTGAACTCAACCAAAAAGACACACGGAACTCGAGACTGGATCAAGTTCCTTGTGCTGCTCAAGTGACTTTTTACTCAGATTAGCAGACACTTTGGTCATCCTATTAACACTTAAATCATCAGCAGTATGTTCATTTACAATGCAAAATATGATTTTAGCAGGTAAAATTCTGCCTTTAATCCAAGTACGTGAAGACCGAAGCAAACCCAAAAACCTAGGGACTGATCCTGTCATCAACAGAAACGCACCTAACTAAGAATGCACCCAGATGAGTACCACTATCTGAGTCAGTCCGAACAGCTGAAGCAGTCTGAACGGTCCTTTTGAAAAGTCATAAACTGGGAAAGTCCTAATCAAGTACCTCCAGAAACTCAAAACCCCAAAACTCAGATGAGTTCGAAGTAGAATTTTAGGTTCACATTGTAAATTGGGTGTCCAAAATGCACCAGATGAACAAATTATTACTCCCTGTGACACAGGTCTCAGATGTCAGTACTGAAGGTGTGAAGTTCAGCAGCATTACACTCAACACAGCAATCTTTCTACAGATTCCAACAGGGTCCTTCTAAATTAGAAACTGCATTATTGCTGGATTAAACTACTGGGGTCCAAATAAAAGTGCTTTAAAGCTGAATTATGAGCTATTACTAATAAACCATAGCTAAGGTTTTCTCCAATTTCAGAGAGAGCACAGAGGAGAATCCCACACAAATGCCAATACACAAGTACTAAAGTGCAACATAAAAGAGAAAAAAGAGACCACAAAGCCTGCCATATATCTGCCAGAAACACACTGGTTTTCCTAAACAGCCCACTCAATTTAATTAAAAATTTTATCACTTTCACCATCTTTCATGAGAACAAGACAAATGATCCACCACTAAGCAACGCAAGTTCAAATGCCCATCTACTCTCTTCACTTTGTATTTAGTTTGCAGAACTGAAATGTAAGGGAAACCATTCAGGGGAAAAAATTGCCAAGTAGAGTGGCTGAATACATTCTATAAACTTCTGCCACATGCTCACATAGCAGAACTCAAGAGTTGTTAAAAACATGACCCTTGTAGTTTAGCATATCTCAATACTCAATGTGGGTCCTAAAGATGCAGTTCTGTTCAGCTGCTCTATTCAAAGTACTGCAACAGCAGCAAGCAGACTGTAAGATTTCAGCTCCACTAAAATTAAAGTTGTTGGGCTTTGGGGTTGGTTTGCTGGGTTACTTTAAGACTTCACTAGTTAGATTTCATGTGCAGCTTAACTTGGGTAAATAAATTAATATTCATGAGCTATATGATCCAAACAGTCTCAAACTCTGCCTATCAAGACATCCATTAATTTCAGTGGGAGATGGCTTAGACTCACATAAAACTTGTCTAATCCTTTAACAATAAACACTTGCTTAAATAAGGACCTTAAAAAAGGTAATAATCATTATTACCATTATCTGGACCTAATTCAAACTGTTGGCATTGCTGCATATGTTGTTCCTCATGAACAACAAAAAGCACACTTAAGGACAGCAGGAGCAGGCCTCCAGGGCAGGAGGTGCAAAGGAACCCCCTTTAACTACTGCTGGCCGATATCTTCCCACGAGGTTTTCAACAACAAAGTTTCTCTCCGAAAACGTTTCTGTCTGTACCACTGCTCTGCTTAGCAGATGTCACCTTACAGCCCAGACTGATTCCCTGCTTGGAGAAATCACACCCAAGGACTTGCCAGCCTCTTGTAGAAGATGGTATCCCTGCTCAACACTAACAGCTCTTGACTTAAGTAACTTCTGCAAGACCGACAATTTTTTCCACGTATCGCAGTGTCTGTTGGTGCATTCCTTTGTGCAGTTTTATAAGCATCCACAGATTATTCTATAGCACACCTCAGATCTGGATAAAAAGATGCCTGGCTACAGCCACCTTCTGTCCGTACTCCACCGCAACCAAATCTGCCACTGTGGGAAGTTGCAGATGTGGGGGTTTTTTTGAAGACAACTATACGGTCCCCTTAAAAAGTCATGCTAAGAATAGCCAGTTCAAATAACCTGCGTCCTGTTGAACAGATCAGAAGTGAACCCAACCTGTCCACTTTTGTACTCTGAATCACTCTTTTTGACAACTGAACTTGTAACCTCCCGTCTGACAGCTCAGCCACGCCGTGCCCAGGGCAGTTTCACAGGGATCAGCCCCACGCCGCCCCTTCCCAGCGCACCGAACCGAGACCTTGCTATAAATGACACCTGGAGCGCAGCCAGGGTGACGCGGAGGAGGGCACCGGCACTGAGCCTGTGCCCGAGAGCCCCGGGACGCCGCGTCCCGCCGCCGGCGGCCGGTCCCCGTCTCCTACATCCCCGGCGGCTCCGCGGGAAGCGCAGGGACGCACCTGCGCCCGCCACTCCTCCCCGGGAGCGAGCGCGGGGTCAGAACCCGGCGGCTTCCATCCATCCCTCCCACGCCTGCCGCCAAGCACCGCCCGACGGGAGCCGCCCGGTGGCCCCCGGCGGCGGCACCGAGAAGCCTCTGCCGCCGCGGCGAGGCCAGGCGGACGCCAGGAAGACGGCGGCGGGCGCAGCACCGCCCCATCTCATCCCATCCCAATCCCGGCCCCGCACGGCGCCACAGTCCCCGTTATCCCCGCAGCGCTGGCGGCGGGAGGGCACACTGGCCCCCGCCGCCCGGGAGTTTTAAAGGGGCAGTGCGCCCCGCTGGGATGGGGCGGCGGCGTTCGTCCAGGGGTGCCCGGAGGGCGGGAGGGCCGGTCCCGTGCCCGGTGCCGGCGGTGGGGCGGGCGCGGAGGGAGGGGCGGGGGCTGGGTGTCTCCCGCTGCTGCTGCCGCTGCCGCCACAGCACTCGCCGCCTCCCCTCCCCCACGGCGGGGGCTCCTCGCCGCAGCCTCTGTGCTCCGCTCCCGGTCATGTGACCCGAACGTAACCGGACAGGAAAAGCCGCCGCCGCCGCCGCCGCCGCGCTGACTCCGTTGTTGCTGCTGCCGGGCGCGGAGACGGCGGCGGCCCCCGCGCGGCGCCACCCGGCGGCCCCGGCGCCCCCCAGGTGAGCGAGCACCGGCCGCGCC